>NC_137456.1:233211830-233499759 GCF_964235325.1 Thermobia domestica
GTGTTCACAGATGTAGGAACAATCTAACCCTACGAAGATCACCAGGTGCAAAAGGCTTAGAGCTTCGTATTGGTATTAAAGCTTTCTTTTAACATGTTCCATCTTCACGATAACCGTCAGAAATAACAGTGACATTTCTTCCGTATGTGCTTACAACGTACACTGAGTGCTCGCTGAATTGCGACCATCCCTGCACACAAGAAAGTGTGGCCAGCAGTCGAACTGACTACGTGACCACCCCGACTGGTAGTATTGCAGAGAAAGAACATACTCGAAGTTACATGTTGGCAGAGAGTACACTGTTGTAATGAGAGGTGGGCAGGATTTATCCACATTTTAATAGGACATGATTGTGAGTACCCAAGCAATGAGTGTGTCAATAACCCAGACAGCAATATTTGTCGGTGGCGCCCGTTCCTGTGTAGTGAAGATGTAAAAGGAGTGCGAAGAAAATGAAGTAACGGTCTCCAAGAGACGGAAGAACGGGGGTGTACGAACTTCAAAACGTGAGGCGAGCGTCGCGTCAAACAGCTCGTGACAGCAAAATGAACCATCAGTACCTGGGAATTATGTGACCAATACAATGGTGGATGCACAACACCCATATCCCACGCTACTATACGGTGTACACTGACACGCATGCAGTTCTATAGCAGACTACACACTCGTCACCGCCGACTTCGTCGCGCTCGGGCATAGGAACACGCTACTTGGACCATGGATAATTGGAAAAGGGTGTGTTGGTCCTACAAATCACGATTTGTGTTACTCCTCTCAAATGGGCATGTCCATGGCCGGATTTAGAGGGGTGGAAAGATGCACGTGCACTCCCTTCGTTGTAAATATACACTATCTAAAATAAGAGGCTAATAGTGAAAATAAAAACACTTTCCGCAACCTTCTGCCGTCATGTTTTCGTCTGCAGCTTAAAAAAAAAGCAAAGCTTTGCGAAAGCAATAGTTTAAGTAGATTTTCTAAAGGTTGAAGGAAAAGGATTCATCAAGCAAAACAATATAACATTTGTCAAGTAGGGAAGAAAACAGAAGTCAGGAGGAGAGATTTTTTTTTTCTACATAACATTTGCAACCCTCTTTAAAATGCCTTCCTCCGTTCTATGCATCAGTATTGTCTGGGGTAAAGAATATTTCACATGTAACTTTGAAGAGTTTCAGTGTGATTGGTTATTTTGATAGATACTGGTGCACCCTCCTCAGAAAATCCTGGATGTCCATGTATGGAGCCCTGGGCATGTCCATGTATGGCGCCAACAGCACGAAGCTATGGATTCCTCGTGAATGGTGCGTACTGTACAGGTAGGCTGAGGCGGCTATATGGTTTTGGGATGCTTCTCTTGGCATGGACTGGGACCGTTGGTGTGCGTGGATCACAAGACATCCGTTGTGTGCCTGCTGGTGCTAGAGAATCACGTACCCCTATAACACAAAACTTTTACCCACACGAAGAGGGCATTTTCCAGGGCGGCAATGCATGGACTGCACATGCTTGGCTTAAGGAGCTGCAGCGTATGAACTATCCCCTAAATCACCGGATTTTTAATCCTATAGAACATTTATGGGATGTTGTGAAACCGAAACCGAAAAAACGGTTTTCAAAACCGAAACCGCAAATGCGGTTTTCAAACCCGACATTTCGGTTTTATGAAATTTCACTTTTTTCAAAAACCGATTTCGACAGCACTAGTTGATAGCCTTTCTTAAATTCGTTCCTTCAAGTTCTTTAATTTTAGCTTTCAAGAAATCGCGTTTCTTTGTTTTAAAAGTTCTGGAAGTTCCCCGCCTGATTCTACGAAATTTTGTGTAGTTATTTCATTCGGATTTTGTAGCCAACGTAGTCTTGCCTGTTTTCTCTTCTCTGCTAGTTTAATGCATTCCTGGTCGAACCATGGTATTCGAACATACTAAAAAAAAAAAAGTCAATTGTCAGTGTATTTGAAAAGGAAAATTCTCAGATCTATTGCACTTCTTATGATATATATGAATCGGAGACGTGGACTGGAACATATACTGTATATACACAGAAAATGTAGTTTTCCCTATGTACATTCGCAATGAAGAATGAAGGGATCTATTGTTAGGAATTATCCGCAGAAATAGGGGGAAATATAACGACTAGGAAGATGACAGGAGTAACTGATAGGTTCTATCGTGAAAATAAAGACACTCGAAGAGGGAATGGGTCGGACATAATGAAAGACGAAGTTATTACCGGTAGAAAAAAAAGTGATGCTTGACTGGATACCAAAACAGAAGAAGAAACCTAAGAAACATCTTCACACAAGATGACAGTACGGCGAAAACCAGAATTACTGCGGATTACTCCTGATAAAATTACAGAATCACTAATATTGAAGTTTTTTTTTTTTTTTTATCCTAGCGTTTGTCTCCGCAGAAGATAAGTTTTGTAGAACGGGGCACTCACTGGTTATAATATATTCCTATTTCCATTAAATGTTTGTTAACTAGAGATATTCCACACAAAACACAGAAAACAAAAAGAGATTTTAAAACTATAATTTAAAGAAAGAATAACTATTATACTTCACCATCAGTTTTGAATTGTGTTTGCTAAACTTTCTCCAGAGTCAATATACCTTACTCAATGCTCACGACATCGCAACACAGATTATATTAATGCTGAACATTCTTACTGACGTTACAAGCGCTGACCTTTACACTGTGTCTCAAAATTCGTCGTCAAGATCACGAAAGGGCGTAACTCAGTTTCAGCACTCTTTTAGTAGAGCACGACAAATTTTTTGCGGTGATTCAAAAGTTTCTCATTAATTGCTTATCACATTTTTTTCGTCTAAAATTGCCTGGAGACTTAAGAAGTGATCCTGTAAGTATTGCAATATACGTTGTGATTATAACTATGCCACTCTTGGGAAAAAATGCGGTTATTTGAGATACGTCCTTTTGTAATCCGAACTCAGTTCACGTATTATCAAGTTACGCGTAAGTAATGGACGGAGTTCCCATAGAATACATTTGCTTATGAGACAATATGTACCTAATTTTGTGTTATTTATGTAGCGTAATATAATGAAAAATACACAAATATTGACGCAATCATCTAACTTTGCTTACAGAAATCAACGCCAACTTTTATTTCAGATTTTTTGACTTTAGAATTTAATCTTTTAAAGCCATTACAAACTTCTGCTGGGCTGGATGGATAATGAGATAATTAATGGCATGAACATAGTGAGGAAAAGGGAGTACTCCGGGAAAAGCCACACGGATGCGGTGTTTTTCCACCACAAAGTTTCATATTTATTATTATTATTATTATTATTATTATTATTATTACTGTAATCTATAATTTCACACTATAGAAATTCAAAAGTACACTTTTGATAATGTTTTTTAGTACAAACATTTAACACTGAAAGAAAATTTACTTTAGCTATATACTGTACTTTAGTTATGCAAGTAGAAACAGTTATACTCTGATGTTACGAAAGAAAGTATCTCAATATATTATAATTTATAAAAGATATAAAAACTTCAATAATATTTCCCACTAATTTTCTAATTATGATGAAACAGGTAAAATGCTACAAATTCTGATTACGTGATAATAGGCACTGCACCCGAACACAGTGAGAGTAAGTCTTGATATTTTGCTTCTGATGTCTTAGGAGATTCATTATTAAGATGTTGAAGGTTGATGCTACTGCCTTGATCTGAAACCTGTCGGTGTTTCAAAGTAATCGTTCTGTAAGACTCCTGCATTGGACTGCTTTTGAAAAATATTCTGTCAGGTTCCTCCTTACGAAAATGTAATTCCACCATTTTAGTCCAGTTGACATCTCGTTGTTCATCGTCTTTCCTACTCTTTAGGATTCACATATCTTTGGACAAGCGCTTGAAGTCCATGAAATCGTTATACTTTAGAGCTTTAACATTGTATGGCTGTTTACGTCTAGACATTTGAAGATAGGGACAAGCTGTGAAGGTACCAAGAGAATCGCCCGATTTTTTAATAGCCGTTGAAATAGCACTGCGTGCTGAATCTCCCTCGTTCTGCATATGGAACGCCTCAAAAAATGAAGAGTAATTTCCTTTACATTGGTAAAGTTTTGCAATGCGTAGAGAAATATTCCAGCCACAATTGAATTTTTATTTTGTCCACTGCATCCGTTTACAAAACGAGAAAATAAAAGCGATTACTTTTCCATTTGCCATTATGTTTAATGTTTTGCTGTCTTCTGTTTGGGATTAGAAGAAGAAACATGTCTAGTGATGTATTCCCTTTGAAGTTGGAGATTCCTCAGACCCTAAAATGATGTATTTCCTCCGTTTGTTCATCACTGAAAGCAGAAAATCTCCTACCCCTCTGGTAAAATGTTCCGTTGCATCGAGTATCAACTCTGCGATACTAAATTCATTGTATTAATTTTATGTATGGTTTTCCAGTTAAACGGAATTGCTTAGCAATTAATTACTTATTTACTCTGTTCTTATAGTTGTCAAACTAGTTTTATTTGTTCACATAAAGTAGTTCTGAAGAATGAACTACATTTTTCTCGGGGTGAACCTTCAACGAAGTACTCGTTCTAAATGTTAACAGCTGAGACTTTAGAAGAAATTATACTAATGATTCTGTGCTCTTCTTAGGTACGTTTCCTTGTTTTCCTTGGATTTGTTTGGTGAGCTCCATAGTGATTGATTGAAGTGTACGATACAGCTTGTCTGCAGATGTAGGTAACAAACATGATTTTTACACTGCTCGCAGATACTTACAGCATCTTCACAGCATATTTTCGTACTAGAAGTTCCCATGTAAGATGGATCTTCATCCTCAACACCACTAGTTTCACACCAGCAATATTCATCGCTTCCTATTTCTTCTCTGTAGAGTTTTGGTGTTCTACGAGGTTACGACAACTCCTTGAAATGGCAGCTAACTGACACTCAGATGTGAAGTAGCAGATAACGTATAGAGTTCTGAACATTCCGTTGGGCTTTCTTCATCCTTTTCTGGTTATGTGGAGACAGAAGGCACAGCATCACTACACTGGAGAGCTTTACTTGGAATTAATGGAAGATCATCTGCAGATGACCACGAACTTGAACTATCTTGGGATTCTAGCTCACATGACTACTACAAAGAATCTGTGGCAGTAGCAGTGTTCAATACATGTCCATAATACCATTTTCTGTCATACCTCATTTTTACTAATAATCCAGTTGTGAAACTAGTTTTATTTGCCCACACAAGGTAGTTCTGGGTTGAGTTCAAACACACAAACGATATTTTTTGATCCGTCATTCCATTGCACTAGAACATCCATCGTAACACTTCAACGAACGGAACAAAATGAACTACCAACATTGGATTAATCACGACAATCTTCAAAGAGGACTGCCAACAACTTAGCGCGCAAAGTTCGAACAATTACATGCGACGTGATTTGAACCAAGATTCACACATACAGAAAAAGTCTATTGCTGAATACGCAAGCCTTTCTTTGTCCTGGTACCGTCAAACAAACTTAAAACTCTTTATTGATGGAAAAATAAAATTAAAAATCCGATACGCGTAAATCAACTTACAATGTCTTGGAGTTAAAAAAATCACGATCACAAATAGGCGTAACTTAATTTACGCCTTTTTGTGATCTGATGGCTGACCTCTTTATGAGATACGTCTTTGTTTTTTACTTATAATTTCTACACTAATGGAAATTGAGCCATGCCGATTTCAGAGCAACAAGATACCACCGTTGCCCATGCTCCAATGGACTTATCTCAAAATGCATTCTTTTTGAGTTATGCCGTTCCGTGATCTTAACGATTGATCTTCAATTGCACAATTTGTATGAAGGCTCCCTGGTAACACAAAAAGTGTTGCAGTATGCGGTACATGTGTTGGGAAAGCATGGTTTTAATACTAGTGACATGTTAATGTGCGCAAAAATTGGGAACATTGCTTATATTAAGAATATTCATAAGTATATCTGCAAGTGATTTCACATGCCCAATTATAGTAAAATCAAAGCTTTTGTGTGTTTTAACTTAACCCATTTTTAGTAATTCTCTTCTTGGTTTTATCTCATTTAAAACTCTGATGAAATCAAAGTGTGGCCTTTGTGAAGAAAACAATTTTGATGAGTTTTCGGGTTGCAAATCAATTATGAAATTAAAATTATGGCCATTTCTACACTTTTCCAGATAAATATATCTGTGTGTCCTTGCTCTGTTCGAAAAGGCTATTTCAACTAACAGACTAGGAACGCTGATTCACCGTCGTTCAGCTGGAAAGCCGTTTATTCTGTGCACTCTTTCTCAAGAGCGTCCACTTCATTTCCGTTCCTGACTTTTATTCCATCAAACATCGTTACGATGAAACTCAGAGATGCCACGAACGGACGACACAGACCATATCTGCATGGCGTTCAACACTTGCCGAAAATTCAAACTAAAGAAACTTTTTCTCGGGACAGGGAAGAAAAGCAAAAAGTACCTCCTTTCTCCATTTTCTCAATGCGAATCCACCCTTCAAAGAGCCCGACTATGAGATACGTGCAGGGAAGATCGTATCACACATCACGTAAAAACATCCCCTCAATGCAATGTATGAAACTAACATGAAAATTACGTATCTCTAACTCCGACCCTCTAGACCATAAAAACAGGTTAGTTGTCGACTTACCCTCTCCAAGAGGCGGATATAATGTTCAACTGATTTTCTCTTGGAAACAGTAGCAATACTCAACAACCTAACTCAAAGTTTCCGCTTTATACATAGGTAACTTAAAGTTAGGAAATGCCTGACTGACCATTATACAGGCTGCAATTTCTTTTACGATATTTGCACGTTTTTAAAATTTATTTTGAGCACTGAAAACTTGAGGTGTGTAAAAAGAAAATGCTTATATTTAAGTAGAGATCTTGATTTGGGTTTTATTTTAGTATGCTGTTTTCATGCTGATTTTCATTTCTCTAACTTGACGGACTCATATTACATCTGGCATAATTTCTTGTTCCCATTTACCCCTTAGATACACTCTTTCAGAGGTCCAATATGATAAAAACAAGTTATGCCACGATCCACTCGAACAAAAAATAATCAAAATCGGTTCAGTGGTGTAAGAGTTAATTGTCAAACATTTTTTATATTTATATACACTGATCTGTAAAACTTATGGACAAAAGCAATCTTCACATGCTGTGTGTGTCACTCTCAAATGGTATAGATCGGTGAAACTTGGACCATAGAGAATAGTATTACAGTTTGATATAGGAAGCAACAGGAAGAAATACATGAGTACAAGAACAAAAATGGCATTTTTTAAAATACAAAAACAGTAACTTACACTGAAAGCATTGCGACTCATGAATTGAGACCCTAGAATTACAGAATGACTGAAATGGTGCTTAGAAGGGACGTGTTGTCACCACGGATAGCGCCTTGGCGTGGGGGACCTGGGTTCGATTCCCGGCGGGAGCTCGTGTGGTTCGGATTCCACGTTAATCAGTAGGACCACGTCTCATATAGCCTCGCTACTGAAAGGGACATTAAACTCAAAATCATTTCACCTCATTACCACGGATAGTGATGAATGCTCTGCAACATGCTCAAATACTGCTAACCAGGTTGGTAATGAGTTGTTGTGATATGGAGTTTCATTTCCCCCATCAGAACTTGTAACAACTGCTGGATGGTCCTTGGTATACTTGGACGTGCTGCATCCTACATTGTGTTCAATTGGATTAAAGTCGGGGGAACTGGCAGGTCAGCCCATTCGCCAAATATCCTCTGAAAAACTCAGTCATCTGCGCTGTTCGATCTTGTCCAGCATTATCATCCATAAAGATGAATCGAGACCGACTGTACCTCTGAAAAGAAGCACGTGAGGAAGGACTACAATGTCAAGAACGTTGACCGATGAGTGCACTGCGTTCTACAATTTGGAGGTCAGTATGCCCATACAACATTATGCCTCCTCGCACAAGAACAACTGAACGATCATGCTCAACAATGTTCCTGGGTTCACTGTATGTTAACACCTCTCGCCAGAAGAATGTACGTCTAGAATCACTACCCAGACCGAATATAATCTTATCTGAGAAAAGAAAGCGACTCCCACTCCTCCTTCCAGTTCTAATGTACTTGACACCACAACAAACGGTGCCGCCGATGTGAGCGTGTAACATAATGGCTATAGGGGAAAGTGCCTATCCTCATGCAGTTGACATACCACTGTAAAGAGTGAGATTGGGAACCTTGCAGTACTGTGAAATGTGCGCTGTTTGACGTTAAATCCTTCTAACTTGTTCCACAATGTAGCGGTCCTGCGCTACTATAGTTGGCTGTGGTCGACCAACACCTCTCCGTCGCACAATATTGCCTGTCGTTCGGAAGACTTTCTGTGCACATCAAACAATGATGTGGGCAATACCAAACTTCCGGGCGACACTCGTCGTACTTTAACCTTCTTCCTGTTCCTCGATGATTTTTCCGCGAGTGAAGTTTCCCAAATGTCTCCGACCATATTGTAGTGAGTAACACCGCCATAATGCATTTTAAACAGCTCTCTGGTTGACCCACACACATTTTTTTTCGTCTCGTCCATTCGGGATGTCGGAATTGCTTCGTGTTCGGTGTGCAGACCCTATTCGGCCTTGCGGTCACGCTGACGTTGCGCCATACAAGGTTTTGCTCAGTGTGCACGTGTAGATTTCTGGCATCACAGGCTTTCATTCATTCCCATCGACTAAGCAACATTTTATGTTATCTTATTTATTTCTTCCTTATATTTTGCACTTTAAGTATTCCGCCTTTTGGCAGGTCCTGGGACTTTTTTTTTTTTTTAACCTGAAAATGTTTCTTCCACGTTTCACGATCTTCAGCTTCCACATTTAACTCCCAATATTTTCTTCTATTTTTCAAATCATCGATCAGTTGTGTTCTTCTTTATATACCTAGTTTTCCTTCCATCTTTCCTTCTATGGCGATATGAAAAAATCTCTTCGCAAGGTGTATCCAATGGCTTCCTACGAAGGATATTGGCTTCTCTCCTATCCGTTTTAAAACATCTTCGTTTATTGCTCTCTCTATCCATTTCATCTTCCCCGTTTTCCTCCAACACCACATTTTGAAGCTTTCTAAAGATTTCTTCTCTAGCTTCCTAATGTCCAAATTTCCGAACCATACAGTCCAATGCTTCATAAATAGCACTTGATCAACTTCTTCTTAAGTCTAATATTAAGCCTCCTAAGCCTTCTTGAATGCTTCTTTGGCTATGATTATTCTTGTAAGTGTGTGTGTACATATACATAAAGCTTTTTTACATAACGTCTTAAATAGCGATCTTATCATACCCTCTCTTTTATCACAGTACATGCATCTCTTATTTACTTGTCCCATGCCCGAAAAACAGACTTCATCTCTGATCTTATCACTCTATTGCAACCGAAAGTTACAGATCTACTATATCCGTTTTCGGTACTGAATTCGCATAGTTTGGAAGTCTATTATTGGTTCACAGTAAAACGAAACTCACTTGTGTTTTTATGTAAAATGTTGTAGCAGCTTTGTCTTACAATAGTTCCGCATTCTACCATTTTTCCACCTTGCTTGCTAGTACTTGGATCTGGAATAATATTGACTCAGAACTGTAATATTATATTACTCGGAATTGAAGAAAAAAAAAACTAAAAAGGAAACGAATTAATATTTCTATAACTGTGTAGTTAATTAATCCAACTAATCCCGGGTGTTGCTATTTTTGGTTAGGAGGCTCGGTCGATACAGCAGGAATCATTCCTCCCAAAATTCCTGACGCACATGTACCGTGTATTTCTCCAATTACATTAATTGTGCTGTTGCAAATACAGTTATCTTTAGACACCTACATAATTTATGCTTCTACATTAATAATGATAGGTCTATGGATATTAGCTGTTGCTTTCATTTTCAAGATTACTTCATTTCCCAACAGCAATTCTTTATACCCATAACATACAACGTGTTACGAAGGTTCACTCGTTACATCAAGCAATATTCTAGATTTTAACATTATTAAATATGCCTGTAGTAACGGAAACTGACACAAATTATAAAGAGTATGTGAGTGTATAAAAGAGTATGTGAGTGCGAGCAAGGAGAGAAAGATTTTAAAAAATACATACATGTCCATAATTTGAAAAAGAAAGTGCACCAGAATATCTCCAAAGAAGCACCACCCTAAATACATGTATATTGATTTCTGAAGTTTTATTATCCCTTATGATTATGCGATTGCCGAAACTACATTTCGATTTCTGCTTAGGAAAGATAATTAGTGGACTCAAGGTAAAAAAATATTATATCGTCGCTGCGCCTCGAAGAATCGCTGTGTTAAAGCCACTTTTCAGAAGCAAAAGAACATTCCAAACTCCTAAAATTTTGCCAGATACACAGTAACACTTGAAAAATATAAAATTGGTTCTGCGTAGGCCTATATTATGCACTGGACATTGTTGTAGCTTACTTCAACAATATTACATTACTATTTTTTGTGTGTATTGCACCTTTATAAGCACATAGAGGATTTGTATACATTAATCAATACGTGCGTGATGAGAACCTCAAGCCCTTAATTTCAATCTATTATTTTTTCATTGTTGTGACGAAACAATTGAATATTCACTTATCACATTATAGGTATGGGATGCTACCTGACAGCTTTCAGGTTTATTTGCACCTCATAACCTTCGAGAAAAATGTCACACAACTCTTCTTCAAGGCTCAGCGACGATATAATAATCGCCATATTATATAACTACATGAGCTGACAAATTATTGAGCACTTTCTGTAGGGCTACAATGATTAAATTTGGCATGGTTGTAGGTTTCCGAAAAAAACCGAAAGGAAAATTGCCAAAAGTGAATATTTTTAATTGTTAGGGAGTCTAAAGAGGGGATGAAAAAATTCCCTATGTTATTTAAATGGGCCTTTTTTGGACATATAATGTCATGTTTTAGATACTTAGAACTGGAATAAAAACTTGAAATTCGGTATGCTGTACGTTTTCGTTAGCGTTACCTAAGTGAATCATTAGAAATGAAAATTTCCAACCGCAGAATGGTTTTATGGGGAACTAAAAAATCTTTCCCATGTTATTTCTATGAGACGTCTTCTACACCCCAAAACGTTTAGCACTTCCGTCAGGACTAAAATGATGAAATTTGGCGCACCCGCTCACTGGAGTCGCCAAGTGCGTGAATATCTGAATGAAACTCTACCGAACCGTTGGATTGGTCGTCAAGGAGCTGGCGACTTAGCATGTCTCAGCTGGCCTTCATGGTCACCAGATTTAAAACCCGGTGACTTCTTCCTATGGGGTTTCGTTAAAGACAACGTTTATGTACCACCATTCCCACAGAACCTGGAAGAGTTGAAGAACTGGATCCGTACTGCCATAACATCAGTAACGCAGGACATGCTTGCCCGAGTATGAAAAGAAATTGAGTATCAATGTGATGTTCGTGTCGCTGATGGAGGACATATTGAACATCTGTAATTCGAGCTTTGAAGTGTAATTTGAACTTGAGAGGTTCGTAAATATGTGAGTAAAATTTCATACTCGTATATCTTAAAGCTTAATCAATATATGCACTCTTGAAACAGGGTGTACACCTCGTAAACATAGTCTTATTCTAAGGAAATTAGCACTACAAAATAAGTGTCTATGAAAGGGATTTGGATCTTAGGTTGAAGCTCCAGCACACCAGCTAACCTAAAGGCAGATTGCTCGATATTATGGAGCATGTAATTCAAAGCTCGAAATTAATTATGAAAACCCACCTATGTTCGAAAATTAATTTCCAAAGTTGCAGCAGTTATTCTTTGACAAAAATCTCCCATCCTCAGGATAGCATTTTAATCCAAGTATAACGATAAAAAACACAGCTCTACCCAAATGCTATTCAAAAATTCATTTTAGATAGTTCAAACCCTTTCTCCACTTTTCTTATTTTATGAATAAAAAAGTAGGAAACCAAATATAGAAATTGACCCCTTCTTCAGAGGCAGGATTTTAAAGAAAAGGTTGAAGCACATGACAAATTAATCTCAAGTTCAAATACCGAGTTTTACCTTAACATAAAAGGGTTTCTGAGATACTCTATTCTTGACATATTTTTATTTAAAGAAAAACTCTCCCGTTAGGATGTATATTTTAAGTAAAGTGGTAAGATCAAAACTCAGTTCGAAGTACGATAGGTACTATCTAAAGTCAAACATTCATTTCGAACACTTCAACCCCTTTCTCGTGATGCGATCACAAATAAAATCACGTTCATTATTATTTACTATACATAAAAATGCAATTCTAGTGAAGTTTTGACACTGTAACAAATCTTTGCTCAGGCCTGTCACACTTACAACACTAAGCCTTATTCCGTACCAGATTTCGTAAAATTGAAGTGCATAAAGGAATGCAGAACATACAAAAATCAATTGTAGCTGTTAGACCTATCACCGCAACCTGAAACGCAGATTTGCATTTAGCTGACTCAAACGCTTAAGGAACAAGACCCAATAGGTTGGATTGGATATTTTTATTGCATTAGTTTACACAGAAGATGAAAGGAAGGTAGGGTATTATCAGGTAATGTTTGTATTTCGATGAGAGGGCTATCTTCAGTAACATTGCAGAACACCCTGTATTTCTCCGATCTAAGGCTGCGATAACTTTTTTTTTTTTTTTTTTTTGAAACTTCCCTGAATAGCGTTCTTCTGATACTTAATTCTTCTGATTCATTTTTTATTTTCTTTTGTTGTAATTCAGGACCTTAAAAAGTCTTGTTAAAATTAATAATCAAAGCGACCGATTCCAAAGTTGTTCATCATCGACTGTTTGTCTTACATCTCTCTCTCTTTTGTGAGGTAGCTTCGCATCGTACAGAGGAAGTTTCTTCGTTGCTAATAACCTGGAAGAAAATGTGGCTCCTGTTCCGCAAAACTCGATAAAGGGATTAGTGCCTGAAAACCAGACTGAAGACTCCTTGCATCTTAAGAGGATACGGTAGAATATGCAATTACCGTGAACCACTCGCTGTAGGAAATAATGCATACTACAAGGCATATTCATGACGTGTGTTTTGGGATATTCTGCTTTAGTGGAATGGCGGTTAAGTCACTGGAGTCCCTTTAAAAGCAATCAGTGTCATGCATAGCTTTATGTAGGAGAATCTTCTCTCAGAGATGATTTCGTTATAAACCCTGTACTTTTTTATTATAAATCGACATGACTAGAATACCTTCATCATATTTAAGCGGTTTATACATAATACAGGTACTTAAATTTAATAGAATTATTAATTCTTTCATAATCATGCGATTTTTAAATAAATTGTACACTTTAACTTAGGAAACTAATGCTCGTACCCTAATTACCTTACACTCATGGTTCTCACACCTCTAATATAAATAAATATTGAATGATGTGAGTTAAATTATCAGTGAAAGTTCTCCCGGACTCTCCACGAAAAGTCTTTTAAATTTGGGCACCCAAACAGGGCCGAGCCGTGGGGTAGGCGAGCGGGGACAGCTTCGGGCGCCGAAGTAAGGGGGACGAAAAAAGATGCAAAGGAAAGGAAAAATTACTTGGAATATACGTATGGGTGCGCCGTCGTATACTCTCGCTCCGGGCGCTGATTTTCTACGGCACGGCACTGCACCCAAATCAGGAACTCAGGTTCAGGCAACTATAGAAAACGTACCTCGAAAAATATTACAAATCATAGGCTATATATCTTCCAAGTTTCATTAAAATACGATTAGTAAGTATGAAGGTTAAAAAAAAAAAAAAAAAAACTTTATGAAACAACAAACTGCACCTTCCCAAGCTACTACTCGTCCACTAATTAGTAATTACCTCAAATTCGTGGTTCGTACTAGCGGTGGGCACGAATACAGATTTTCAGTCTAAAATTAGTTCGGTTTTCTATCAAAATACTTTCGCTTCTTTCTTAACCTGTTTGGAAATGAGTAGTGCAAGAACCAGTGAAAAATCACACTAGTTGCAGGGGAAAACGAAAAGTATCTTGAGAAAATGGAAACCGAAACCAGTATCAGTGAAAAACCGAACTATGGAGAAAACTGAACTCCGAATTGGTATTGGAGAATATCGAAGTGTCGGGTTGTTCACAAACCGATTTCCGCTGTTTGTTAAAAACCGATTTGCCATCACTAGTTCATATGTTATTGTGTTTAGAATTAACCATGCCTCCGAACGTGACTGTACACCTGAGTCAGGGAACCTCAAGTTCGGACATTTTCCGTAAGTTTTCCTGAAAAATAGTTAAAGGAAAAACTGGCAAGTTCATCGGAGACCTAAGTCTAGGTAGCTGCCCAAACAATTACTACATGTTCCAGGCTATATGTTCGCCAAGTTTTATTAAAATACAGATAGCACGATGCATTTTTTCCTCCAACACACAACAGATTTAGCATATAATACATCCTGCAAGGAACGAAAGAACAAGTAATATTTTCACTAAAAGAAGGGGACGCGAAACATTTTAAATAATGCTCTTAAATGACCACCCTGGTCATTGGTTAAGATTAGAGCATATTACAGTCAATATCTGAAATGAGTCAAATAGTCATCAGTATAGAGTAATGCGGACTTCAAGAAAAACCCACCATTTTCATATTTAATGATGAATTTAAGAAATGAATAAATACATACAAAAATTACCTGATACTCTAGTTCCTTTAACAATAACAAAAGAACCGTAAGGAAACCCGGGCAATAGATATCTATTGTTTTCTTCTTAACAACTGAACTCCTTTTTCTTCAACAAGTTTTCAGATGTCTGAAGAAACGCTATTCGCACTAGTGGTCTTCAGAACAGAGGAAAGATGAATGTCACCCTAGAACTCGCTTGAGACATGTTCCTTTTCCTTTGAGGAAAGTTAGTTTAAAATATTTTTATTATTTGTTATTTTCTCATGATGAATATAGGACTGCAGAAAAACGAGTCAAAGTTTGCCAGTTTGATGAGCCTGGAATAAAGATTAATATCCCGTTCACCGCCGAGATTATATGAGACGTGAACCTACAGCTTTTCTTCCGCTAATACAAAGATTTTAGAGGTTATATATAAATAAACTCAGAGTAAATGATCACATACTTTAAGTTCAATTTTGTCCGGTAGATGTCAACCACTGGATGATGATTACTACCATCTAACGGCGAGATTTGTAACTTCTAGTACTTTTGATTCAAAGCAAAATATGAGATATGAATAGCTACACTCCAAAACGTCGTTAACCGTTAAGATCTTAACAGACTGACTCCATTAGTACGAGATAACCGCACAAGCTATCTATTGCAAAAGAAAGAATTCAAACATTTGCTTCCGTTCACGTTATCGTTTGGAGTACCGGCCGTACGGACAGTAACTAACAATACAATAAATTTTATTTACGTGGTTCTAATAAGTATACATATATATACCACATTAGCCCGAAAATATACCACACTCAGGAATAACCGCAGCTTTCTCAAAGGCAATTAAAATGAGTAAAGGGAAGATGGTTACAGGTTTATTTTACAATGTGCCACTTATGGAGCATTCTTAAACAATTTACGTTTCACAATACCTCAGCGTTATGTGGGAAGATAGGATATATATATATATATATATATATATATATATATATATATATATATATATATATATATATATGTGTGTGTGTGTGTGTGTGTGTGTGTGTGTGTGTGTGTCAAGTATGAGAACTCACGGTTCTTAATTAGAAATCAGCGTAATTTTTAATCACATACAATATGACAAAATGTGGTAAGATCAAATTTTGTAAAATCGCGATACATAATAATAAAATTTTACATGTTTTATTATACAATTATTTCTTACATTTCTTACAATCCGAAGGCCCCAATTCAAATATTAAAATGCATTAATGCATTTTTTTTCTTTTTTTACTAACGACACAGTTTACCGAACGTCCACGACCTCACGACACGATAGTTCTAATTTTATTTATTAATAATAATATAAATTATAATAGTGCAATACTATGTATTTCTATAAAGTAATGATTCTGTAGTACTAAGCAATATTGTTGCCGCAAAAAGCGCTGGCTGGTACAAAACTGACTTTAAATAATTATAAACTGCTTCACGATTTTGAAACTCGCGAAACACCGGTTAGGAACGTATATCAGGTTATCAAATAAGAATCGCTGTTTAAAGAACTCTGCAGACGTAACCACTCGACAGAATGCAACCAAACTTGGTAGAAGTATATTTGGAAACATGCAGAAGCGATTGGAATAGAAAATAAAATTAGTTCCAATTTTTGCCACCAGAGGTAATGTTGGCACTGTACAGCACCAAGTAAGTGCAGTGTGGGAGAAAAACGACACTAGTGATGCTAAATGATCAGAAAGGCTGAAATTATTCATCCTCTGACGTAAGTGTAGATATATTAGTGATATGTTTTGTACGGGGGTTATCCAGAAAATTAAGACCGTTTAGTTATACAAAATGAAAAATATTTATTGAAAAAAAATCCGTTACATACCTGAAGCTTCTCACACTTCTCTACATAATCACCACCTTCATTTAAATATTTGTCGTATTTGTTCACGAGCTAAAGAATTCCCAAGTTATAGACCCCCTTATTCTTCTACTGCCAGTTCATGAAGTCAGGTGGTCAGTGCAATCTCCAAGTCTTCAATACATCCAAACGTTTACCACCCAGAAACTGTTTCAGCTTAGGGAAAATGTGGAAACAGCTAGAAGCAAGGTCCAGACCATAAGATGGATGATCAAAAATTTCCCATCTGAATTAATCCAGGAATCTTGAGTTGCAGCAACGGGTGTTGTCATGAAGATGCAAAATTCCTCCAGAAATCGCGGCTCGCAGTAGTTTTCTTGAGAGTCTCACAATAATGATGTACATTGTTTGTGGTGCCTTTTGGTATGAAATCCACCAAAAGAACAGCTTTACGATCCCAAAACACGGTTGCCATGATGTTTCGTGCTGAGTCTAAATTTTCTCGGATCTTTGGGTGATGAGGAATGATGCCACTCAAGTGATTGGCACTTGCTCTTTGGGGTGATGTAAGTCACCCAGGTTTCTCATCCGTCACAATCTAATCATGAAAGACAAGACAAACGTTTAAATGAAGGTGTAATTATGTAGAGAAAAGAGGAAAGCTTCAGGTATGTAACAGAATTGTTTATTCTAATAAATATTGTGTTTCTTGTTTTGTATAACTGAACAGTCTTCATATTCTAGATGACCCTCGTAAATTCAGTTTCTTACACTTCTTTTCTCTGATCGGACAATCTAATAAATATATATGCATATTACAGTTGGATGGATCTTGGTTTAAACATGATCAACTCAAATCATGCAATGTTAACTAAATATTGTCCAGTTTGTTAACATCGGTATATCAAACGATAAATGTAAGCTGAATGAAACACTGAATTCAATTCATCGATCTCTCAACTAAACTCTTACGACGACAATATAACAAACGAAGAGATTCCCTTATTCATCACAGGAAACCTTTAGAATCTTCCATAACCAACCACATAGCACATAAATTCCCCAACATAGCAAGTAATTAAAAACGTGACCTGAAACCTCAAGATAATTTGCGTACCTCGATATACTGGCAGAGTAGTCGCATGAGGTTTTACGTACCAAGTTTTCACAACTATAAAACCCAATTTAAAGACGCCATACCAAGTAAGATATCACGACAGAGACCGCGCACCAGTACAACAATATGCAGTACATGAGCCACTCAACACAGACGACAGAGAATATGAATTTTATTCTAATATTGATATTAGTTCCAAGGATCTATTCGTCCTCAAATCACTTAAAGAGTAGATTCACACACGTAACAATAATAATAAATACTTCTAGAAATTATACTATTTTCTTATGAACCAATTCATCTATTACAGTGACAAATATCGCTATTCTTTAGCACATACAGCTTTACAAACGGATCACTACTTGGGAGTTCCCTAAAAGATATTCAATTCAAAAGTGGTGTTTTTTATTTCCGATTAGTCATTGAAATTGGATAGCAAGATGCTAGTTTTAGTAGAATGTCTCTTTGAAAATACGAATTGGATTTTCCATTTCACATGTAATATATTGCGAATGGAGAAATTTATTTCAGGGCAAGTTCTGAAGCTAAAACTAATAGAATTCGCTACGATATAAAGAAACTTTTAACCAAACTCATTCTGAAGTCCGATAAAAATAAATTTTACAGCGTTACAGAAAAACTTACACGCAAAAGTGACTGACTGTGCCTTTTTTGATTCCTAGAAATTTGATTCCTAGATACGTATAACTCTATATCTACACTTAAGAAAATGGACTCGATTTTACTATTACTACTACTCGATGTTTTTTAATGTTCACAATTAAAGCGCACCAATTACAAGTTAGAATTCATCCAAAGTATTTTCTTAATTTACCAAATATAAAGAAATATTGTACTTAATTTTTGTTTTTCTTGGGTTACAAATAAGGGTTCAAAGGGTCAAAATCAAGTATATTAATTTCTCTAACTTCTTTAAGTTATCGTTCAGAACAGGTAATTGTGGCAAAATAAAACATCGAAAAAGGCAAAATATTTTTTTTAAAAAAAATGGTACGAAAATTGCTATTTACGTTGCAAAAATTGGCATACGAGGTATTTTTATTAATCATCGTATTTATGGTGTTTCTAGTAACATACTGATCAACAACATTAAATTCGTTTATCTGCATTAAAGATTGTTAATAGAACTAACTACAAATAATAGAAATATTAGTATCATCAACAGAAAACAGTAGAAAAAAAAATATGCTATCAAAGTACTGTAACCAAAAGCTACGTACGAAAAGAAAAATTCAGTTCATATTGAGTAAACCCTGCACTGGAACTACTGTTCTACACCTACCGATGTAACAGGATCATATTTAAAGCATGTTACAACATTGGAATTCATATTAATTTCCTTTTATTTCGGTTGGTCAATAACAATCCGGGATACGGACAAAATCTCGCGGCCGAAACATCGCCGCCCAAAACCTCGCGGGACAAAATCTCGCCAGGCAAGAACCTCGCGTGGCCAAAACCTCGCCGCCCAGAACCTCGCGGGACAAAATCTCGCCGGGCCAAAACCTCGCCACCCAAAACCTCGCCGCGAATGAAACTTTTCTTTAAAATTTACCCAATGAGTTTCTTAATATGCAATTCCACATTACAAATAATAATAATAATAATAATAATAATAATAATAATAATAATAATAATAATAATAATAATAATAATAAGAAGAAGAAGAAGAAGAAGAAGAAGAAGAAGAAGATAAAAACATCGTGTGCGTGGGCTTTCTCGGGTTATTCCCGTTTCCTCCCACTTTCTTTATTCGATCATTTCTTTCATCCTGGTCATCTACGTCTCCTTTAACCTACAGGACATAATCAAGGGACGTCGTAAAAACTCATATATTATTTCATACTTTCATAAATATTATTAGATTTTTATTAAAATTTTAAGTTTTTGGATGTTCCAAAGTTCACGAAACTAACCCCGTTAGTTGTCATTACTTTTCTTATGCAGACTTTTCTTTCCCTATAACCAGTTTAAAAACATCCTGTCGCCCTACCTTCACATTGAAATCCTCTAATACAGAAATAGAATTTTCATATGGTATCACGGGACTTGGTCAAATACCCGTTATACTTCTTCTGAAACAGCGTCTTTTATACCGTCATCCTTATCATCTGTTGGAACATTTACATTTTGGTCAGGCGAGATTTTGGGTGTGGCGATGTTTTGGAGCGCGAGGTTTTGGGTGGCGAGGTTTTGGCCCCGCGAGATTTTGGCCCGCGACGTTTTGGGCGGCGAGGTTTTGGCCAGGCGGGGTTTTGGCCCGGCGAGATTTTGTCCCGCGAGGTTTCGGCCCGGCGAGATTTTGGGCCGCGAGGTTTTGGGAGGCGAGGTTTTGGTCCGCGAGGTTGTCGCTGCGAGGTTCTGGCCGCGAGGTTTTGTACCCAAAACCAACAATCCATGTATATCCTGTTAAATTCAATGTCTCAAATGTGAGCTGCATTCCATGATAACGGCGAGCAATGTGACTTGTATTTCCGGTACAAAGGTAAACAAAACTGAAGAAGCAACCAATTATGGCTAATGATCACAATAAATGAAATTTATTCACGAGTACTTGTACAAAAATGAACAAAACATGACACTTTGTAACAACTGTCGGTCTTTATTTATCGTATGACAAGGAACACTGCTCAGGAACACAGATAAAGCAAACTTGCTCCACTCGAAGTACATACACGCCTACAATTATGTTTGCATGCGAATACATAGGTGTCATCATTGAAGGAAATATTAAATAAGGAAGAAACAACAAACAGACAAACACAAACAAACAAATATACTTCTCACAAAAATAATATTAATGTAATAATTCTACTACATATTCACAACGATATGAAGTTTTCGATACGATGAAAAGACCATATTCAAAGCACTCTGTATAGACTTGTTTGAAATTATACATTCGTTTCTAATTATTTATTTGTTTATTCGATGAAAAATAAGTGCCGACTGAATCCAATAGCTGAGTGTAGAAATGATTTTAAAGAAGAAAGTATGATTGTGTGTGTCAAAAGTCATGTTCCAATGAGCAATGCAACTGTAATCAACGTTAGTCAAACAAAAGGAATATATATAAATTTAAACAAGGCATGTCTGTTTGTGTGTGTGTTTCATTTTGTTATGTTCCATTCCCGTTATACCTAATTTATTTCCCTACCGAATTCATTTATTAAGAGTTACAAGCTCCAATATGAATATAATATTTTCTCTATCACAAGCGAAAAAATATTTTAAAAACTATACTTAAAAACTATTTTTTTTTCCTTTTTAATTAACTATCACTTCTCACAATCATAGAATTTCAGCCCTCGAACTTAGGAAGAGCACCCAATGATAATCTCATTTCTCCGCTTTACCCGACCAGAAAAAATCTCCTTCTTTGGTACATTTAATAAAAACATTATTTTCACTTTATTTTTTACGGATGTTACTTAATTTAATTTTTAGTCTTTATCCAATATATGGAAATCAATTCTATACTCCCAACTTTCTTAATTGAAAGTACGAGAGACTCACGATTATTCAAGCCTAATGTGGTGAAAGGGCAGAGCGGATTTTAAAAAAAAAATGTAGGTTTGTAATTCACACTTTCTTTTCCTCCCACACCATTCAAAACACGCTCTTTACACTAACAAACCGCTCTTACTCACATTTTCTGGCCTCTTAGCCTAGTCTATCTATCTATATTATAAAAATGAAACACTGCGTTTGTGACTTAGTGACTCTTGAATAACTCTTGATTCAAATTTTCAACATAGATGGGGTTTGGGTCTGGGATGGTTTTTAACGGCGGAACTTGTAACGGTGGAAGAGGGGAGAGAAGATATTTTAAAAATGATCGAAAATAACAGATAACAGACTCGAATCCATATTTTTCGGGGTCGCTGAGATGAGGAGTGACACTTCCAATGCCGTTTAAATCCAAATTTAGCCCCGGAACTTGGAGACGGGGAGGTATATAAAAATAATCGAAAAATAATCAGTGTGTCGGAAATCAGAGGAAAACATTCAACCCTTTTGGGTCGGAGTGCAAATATTTAAAAATGATAGAAAATGGCCGATATTAGTGTCGAATCCATAGTTTTCGGGGCCATGGAGACGTACAGTGATATTTTCGATGCTGTTAAAATCTAAATACAAACCTTTATAACCAAAATGAAACGTATTCTTCTTCTGCGAAGAACGAGTAATTCTGCTAGTACTTTATAAATGTTTATGTTATGCACTCCACTACAAGTATTTAATAACTTATTACAAAAAAAGAAAGTCCAAGAATAAAAATATTCTACACATTTTCAGATAAATTTTGTAATGTCTAACTTAATTGCAGGAAGCATAAATGATATACAACACACACACACACACACACACACACACACACACACACACACGCAAACATAGAGTATTAAAATAAACATAATATTCAAGTAAAACGTAGGCCTAATTCTAAAAACATAAAACGAAAAAGAATTAAACTTATTTCACTATTTATTGATAAATGTTTACACAAATGTGAAAATGTAGATCTACAAAAACAAAAATGAGTTAAAACACAATTTTTAGTGTTTGAAAAGAGTCCTTGATAGATGACTGTTTCTCCTTGGCAAAAATACGTTTATTATGAAGGCGTTAAAGCTCGAGTAGATCGTTAAAGAAAAATTATTTCTCATTTTATTAGAGAACTTTTTTTTTTTTTTATCTAGGCCGGAGAGTGTGGAGTCTATTGTACTATATTACTTCAATGTGTGAGCTTTCATATTTTATTTTTTGAAAGCTCTTCGCTAATCTCACTCCACTTTTTCTTAAGTTTAGTGGATAACTTCAATACAATGAAGGTTATCAAAAGTGTAGAAAGTAAGGCAAATAGTATCTACAAAATATTATTATATAAAGTTGGAACTGTTTCCAAAACGTTTCTTGTAGACCAGTGGTCTGAGTGTATATTTTGTAAGGTCATAATTTCGTAAGGTCACAATTTCAAGACTATACTGTAATATCCTGCACGTAGTTATATTTACAAACATCAACACAGTTTTTTATTTTTGTTTTTAAACAAACCCATGTGCTCTTCTACTAAGAGTTTCCACATGAAGCAGACGACAGGAATAATCGTCTCCACCTGGTTATGTGATAGAAGAGGAACACTGCTGTTCGGAAGAAGGTATAAATAAAACTACAAGCATTGCAACAATCGACGTAAGTTTCAGCTGATCAACTCCCCTCTAACCCATCCTAACCCAACTCTACACTCCTAGCTTGCCTCGAGCTCTGAGGACTCGTGCCCAATCTGCTTCCCTGAAGTATTACGGGAACTTGACCACTCTCTTTGCTTGCGTGGAGTTCTGACAAAAATGAAATGAAATCTTTTAAGTTTTACGTTCCACGTTTATGCCGGTTAGGCTAAAGGAGACGGTGACGATGAGAAATGAATGAAATGATGGAAGGAAGAATATGGGAGGAAACGGTAGAACCCCGAGGAAATCTACAAATACGGTGCTTGACTACCACAAATCTCACTTGGGGCGAGCTGGTATTGAACGTCGAGCTCTGAAAGATTCCAAACCTCAACCACCCAGCCTGCGTGGAGCTTCGTGGTATTCCTCCCGCTCAACTTTCTTTGAGCTTTGTGGGCATCCTTCCCTTGTTATCTGGGTCTTGGGACATCTATTTATCCTAATTACTTAGTGGATTATGTATTGATCTTAGTGAATCTGTTATACTGTTTTAAAACAGATTCCCGTATGTAAATTGGTCTATCTTCTACTAACTAAGTACTCTTACAATACGATCGATCTTAAAAACAATTATTAGTTCATATAATAAAATTTCGTAGATCCTATCTGGCTTACTTCCTATTTTTTAAAAGTAATTAACTATTCTTTTAAGTGAGAGATGAGCTCGCAAAGAGCGTTTCAGAAGTTCTGAACACTCGTGGAAGTTAACAGTTCCTAAACTTTCCCTAAAGGTGCCACAAATAGATCTCGAACCAGCACTAAACCACTCTATTAAGGTAAACAATGTTTAGTTAACTAACTTTCCCTACATATATATGCAATATAAATATGCTTGTAATAATTAATTCACTTTACAATAAGTTAGACTGCAAATCATGTGAAAATACTCTACTCCCATCAGGTTTGTGTATCTGTCCAAAATTTTTGAAATTTAGTTGCAACAAACAAACAGAAAAGTATTGTGATAAACGCATTATAATAAATAGAACACTTTCCGGTACTGCACCATAGACAATAAAGAAAATACGAAAAGGTGGGTAACATTACGAATTTTCCACTCCAACCCGAAATGATGCTGCTTCATTAACGAATATTAGGATAACCTTGTCACTTAAGACCCTGAGAAGTCTATACTAAAAAATTAAATTTTCTACGTCTAAAGTCCTTAAATGTTAAGCATAGCCACGAAATTTTACTACATCCAATTTTAGTACCGCGATTTTTAATACATAGGTCATAAAATATCATTTTGTTTTAAATAAGTTAATTTCTAACTAACTCTACCATGCGCTGAAACAATTAACTCCTTCATTTGAAGGAATACGCGTAAGTACTATTACCTTTTTAAAATACTAATAACTTCCATAAATATTATTCAAAAGGAAGTTCTCTTTTCTCTACGGTTCTGTGTTCGAAACTTGATTGCGTTAGGCAGTTTAAACGAACGTAATTGGATATAATGAACTGCGGGAGTGTTCACAACTCTCAAAACAATGAAGCTTATCTGATTTTCAAGATCATATTTACTCTTCTTTAAGACATCATTTTCAGATGTCGCTCTGAAGAAAAGTTCATTAACAATCTTCATTTAGAAAACGTCTGTCAAATGTGAAAAAAGAAAGAAAGAAAACAACAACGTTCTGGAAGGAATGCCCGTTCCAGTCTCTGTTTAGTGCAAAATACAGATAACGGACGACAAAGGGTCATTCTGTTCATCTTTAAGAAGATCTCACGACTCCCCGTTAATTTATTTGCCGTGAAACTCATACACTGGTTCATTTTCAGAATTCTCAGCTAAAAGAAAACGAAAAAAATGAAATAAAAAACTCAGCAAAAAATGAAAATCCTCTTTTCGTGGCGCGCAGTGAAAAATATTCACCATTATTACACTGTCTCAGAAGCGTGGAATTTCCACGCAGTTCACTCCATTTAAACTTCCATTCTAATCTCTACTCTCCCTCTTTCTCTATTTCTCTTGCTGTCTCGTATCTTTTCTCTCTGAACATCGCAGTCTCAGCAGCCAGAACAAGTGAACTGGATCTACCTAATTCGGAAACTCCAATCTGAAAGCTAGATTTTTTCGTTTTAAAGATATTTCGAATCCACAATATACATGATATGTTTCAATCCTGAGAATACGTATGCAATTAATCTCAGTCCATCCGAACGAAAAGATCCTGCAGGAGCTGCTACCCCTTCCCACTTTTAATCTGTTACCTAATTCACTACCTGTGACGGAAATAAGCTAAATTAATGCACGGCCACGTGATAGGCACTACTACATTTACGATAATCCCAAAACAAGCCATCAGTCTCTAATGGAATCCTAATGAATTTACAATTTGAAGTTACACACTGATGAATTAATCAACAATATACGTGACGATTCAGTATCACAAATAATAGTAATTTCATATTATTGAGAACGGTATACGGACAAAAAGAAATCAGAATAAATGTTAATAAAAAATGGAAGAAAGGGAGAGTCTAAAATGCAGTTATACTGTGAAAGAAAATTAAACTAAAAAGCAACTAACGGTAAAAATAAACCATATACAGTGTATCTACTTTGTAGTAAAGTACGATATTGATTCGACGCAAGAAATATTCCAATATAAACTAAATAACGAAAGCATTATTTTAAAGAAAATGTATTAAAGGTACATTTGTCGTACAGGATAAGGCGAACTCGTTTTGAAAGTATCTCTTCTCTATACACTTCCAATTTTTGCCATTTAACATTATTTCAAATATTTCCTAATACTGTATTCCCTAATAAAGTATACGCCTGCCTTATATATTCAATTGAGTAAGTTTCATTCTGAATCAACATCTTGCATCAGAAGCTTTTTTGTAAAGAGTTTTGCACTTTACTCCTGCTTTACTACAAAACGATAAAAAAATGCTTACAAACATTAGATTAGATTACAACATTATTATTAATGACTAAAACATTATTAACGAATCTGAATGAGCCAATTGGGGCATTTACCTTGCAGAAACAGGGAAGTACGGATAACCAATTACACTGTTTAAATATACATAAAAAAAAACTCAGCTGAAAACAAAAACAAATATAGCAATTATTTTTAGAAGTTGCTTTTTAAACATTCAATGCTACAATACTGCAAACGTTCGTAAAACCTACATGAAAAAAAAAAAAAAAAAAACACCGATCATGGTCTTAGTAAACCATGGCCACGCTTGGATAAATTTCTAACTGCGCTATTTATATTCTAGAACGCTGAATCCAAACATTTTATTTTCACTTATTCGTCTATTGTGTAACGAGAAAAATTATCTCAAATCCGGGGTCTTGAAGTGCCGCTTTTATCAATAGTTAAAGGGTCTAACTTCGATACATTTCTAATTGCACATTTTATAACATTTTTAATTGAACATTGCATACTATTTATTAACAAAAATGGCTCTGTATGATTAAGTAATGATACGATATGTATACTACGTATGTATATGATTTGTGGCATGACATATTCAATGAGTTTCTTCTTCATGATCAATTAAACTAAGATGTTTACCTCAACTTTGAAGTCATTTTTCTCGTGATCCCATGGACAGATACGTTTAAAAATAGTTTCATTGAATTTAGAACCCCCCAAAGTAGTATAAAAAAACGCAGTTAGAAATGTGTCCATGAGTGGTCACTTACTATTCACATAAGCAGTACTTCAAAGACGCCAACTTTAAGGTTACTTTTCTCTTGACGCCATGGACAGGTAAGTTAAAAATAGTTTCTAGGGATTCAGTTTCTCAAATTAATTAAAAAAGCGCAATTATAAATTTATCCAAGCGTGGGCACTTTTTATTAGTGCCATGATGCGATGTTCTTTAAAAGTTTTTTTTAAATTTATTTATTTATTTTTATTTATTTATTTATTTTTTTGCTAGGGTTTCATTAGTTATGCTTGGACATTGTTTAAAAGTATTAGACAAACTGTTGATTGTCAATAACCGGACACTGTCAATAACCGAACAAAGTATTGTGAAATTGTAAGAAAAAAAAGGGCGTTACTATGTAATATAAATAATGTGTTTAGGTCTTCCTGTTGGAATAGAGCCATATGTGGTTGAAGTTGTTTGTAAAGTGGATATGAGTGAAAAGCGGCTATTGATATCTTAAGTTAATGAGCCAAGTGGGGCAATTGATATTTTAGGCACTTACTAAGGCCTAGTATGGCTAAAGTATTGGAATAGATTTTGGGATACAGGAAGGTTCCCATTAACTGAATGTCTAGAGTGGTAGTCGAGTGATTTGATGTAGTAGTATAAGTCAATTAAAGATTGACAGTGAAAAAGACGTGATATCTTCATTCATAGGTTAATTATGGTAGATTTGGAAATTTAATTAAAAGTAAATACCTTTACTCACTATAAAGTGAAAAAGTAATCTCTACTACCTAACAGTTTTACAGGTAAGATTCCCGCTAATTTCAAAGATATACAACAAAATACTGATTTCCTTACGATAAAAAACTTATGTTTAGCTGTTTTTATATACAGTAAAACCATTCTAATCCATTACCTTTGGGACTGGGAATATGGTCGGAACGCAAAAAGGTCAGATTATCAGCAAATACAGAAAAAGTGGATTTACAGTAAAATGGACAATGTCTGGGCTCAGAAATGATTGTATAGTTCTCTACAGTAAAAACAAATTAACAGTAAGCACTAAAAACTGCATAGTACAGTACAGAAAACACGCATAACGAAATAAACAATACAAGAGATGAAGGAGCACTAAAGCGGATATGCGGTAACAGCAAGTAAACAACAATGTCGCGACGGCAGTATGGGCCTCGTGAATCACCGACGAGTCGGGACAAGTTCGGCTCGAGCTCGGTCGGATCAATCGGAATGATGGGCCAACGGGGGCCGACGAGAGGGATTCTACTGTATATATACGCAAGTTTAAAAAATAAGAAGTAGTAATACCTATTTCAAAAACTTTCATGAATAGGTAAGATGACAATGGTGACATACACTGAATCGTAGTGAATTTGATAAAACTTTCATCGAACAACCCAAAGATGTTTTTGAGTATAATGTTTTAAATCAGCGTGATGTTAAGCCAAAATATGTATATTCAATGAATCGTAAAATTCAGGTTCATGAATCTTTTTGTACTATTTCTTTAAGGTGACTCAAAAAATGAGAAGTAGTTCTCAATGTATCTTGTGGGTATAATCGAGTATTGATTTTTTTTTTTTTTTTTTTTTTTTTTGCGTGAACTTTCCAGATGTTCTCATTGAGCTAAATC
The DNA here is from genome assembly GCF_964235325.1 of Thermobia domestica. Lineage (NCBI taxonomy): Eukaryota > Metazoa > Arthropoda > Insecta > Zygentoma > Lepismatidae > Thermobia > Thermobia domestica. The sequence goes on from NC_137456.1 coordinate 233,240,023, forward strand.
AAGAAATACTTCAGCGGATATTGTGTTGAAGTCGATTAAGATTTTTATTGAAAAATGTTTTATAATTATTAAATGATTGTAAATAAGCATTCAATAAATTCCTCAATGCAAATACATCCATATTTTCAAATTTTAATTTGGAAGGCACTTACTTATATTATTTTCCAAAGTAACCATTTAATATACGACAGACAGCACTAAACAGTACCGAGTTATTACAAGGAAATACTAGGTCATTTTACTTTCCTTGAGCACTGAAAAAAATTAACTGATAAATACAAAAGTAAAATGAAATAAGTTACTATTATCACCCTGACGTACCTCGATACTTCAGTGCAATGCGTATTTAAAATTGATTTTTCGAAAATGAAATTAAAGGAAAATATATCGTTCACACGATTACAGATCACTTGCGCTAAAAGAACAGTTATTCTGGCGACCCCAGTTAATAATAATAAAAAATCTGTATTTGTTTTGTAATTTTCACGAAGGCACAAAGTTTAGTACTTGATCAACACTGTAAGCAGCCAAATTTTCAGTTCAAGATCATCATCTTCTGTTTTGAACCTTTCGCATAAAAATATACCTCCTTTAATGCCACCATGGATATGGCAAATAATAATTATGATGTATTCATCTACAGGGCACATGTGGCAGTAATAATAAGGGCGAAAACAACCGAAATTCAATATTATCAAGGGCAAAAACAACCGAAATTCAATATTATTATGTCAAGGCAACTACGAAAGTGTTACAATTGAACTACTTTCTGTCACTACAGTTTAGGAAACTGTTTTCTATTTCAAATCATGCAAAGGAGTGTCAGGTAACCAACTGATTTTGGTCTGCATAACACAGATAAGTCCTCTCGTTCATATATAAGTAATACCAAAATATTTTGGAAAAGAAAGCACTGGGAAGGAGAGAGTCAGTCTCTGACGGGTATGCAATCATTCATAGAAAAAAATAGTTAATATAAACAACAGCAGAGATAGAAAAATGGAACAAGTTCTGGTGGAAAGACGCTACAATTTTGTATATTTTAGATTACTATTCGATTATCTATATTAACCCTCTTGCACTGAAATGATAAGTCTAGCTCGTCATGGTCTCCCGGTGCCAAATCGCACAATGACGAGCTACACTCGTCATAAAATTTAAACTATTGTAGCATCAGGTAGGGTTACTATATTGATAAATTATATAATGATAATAAACCATCTATAATGCACTTCTATAACATACTTCAATTATCAGAATTCAAAAACCAAATCGTAGTGGAAGGAGTTAAATGGAAAAGTCTCTAAGATTTTAAAATAAGAACAACCGTCATTTTTGAATTTTATTGGGGCAAAACGCCAGTTTCGTGTATATTCACATTTCCAGAATACATCTTTGGAGAGATCTTTCAAAATGAATTATAAACAACTGTAGTATTTCGACCATTTTTATTATGATAACGCATAGAATTTAACGAACTCTCAATTTCCTTTAATATAGAAAGTTTCAGTGTGCTTGATTACGGAAACTTCTTACGTCTGCACATTGTTCATACCACCACAGACCAAATAAAATTAAATAATATGCCGCAATTCTATGCGTTATACTAATAAAATATTCAAAATACTACCGACTTTTACAATTTGCTTCCAAAGAAAACCTTTTGAAATACATATTCTGAAATTTGGACATAAATGGAACTAGATTTTACCGTAATAAATTTTCAAAACCACGATGATTTTTATTTAAAAGATTTCAGACAAATGTTTTTCTTTTTAACATAGATAATTAATAAGTTCCCTAAAATATGCATGATCGTAGTGTCTTTTCACTATAACTTCTTGTACTTTTCTATCTTTGCTATTGTTCTTTATGGTAATGAAAACCGTTTTCTACGCGTGGCTGTGTCTCCGTCAGGTGCTGACTCCTTCCCTCCCTTTCTAGTGGCTACTTTACCATATGAATAAAAGAACTTACGTTAGGTAGGCCAGAATCAGTGGTGGTCACTTGGCACCATTTCCTATAATTTGCATAATTTAAAATAGAAACAATCAAAGTTCAAAAAAGTAGAAACAAAAAAAAATGTTTTTAGATCCCTGTCCCAAGTTAGTCAAGACATGTTACTCATCCTCTAAACCAGATTCTTTACTTTGGCTGTCCGAAATTTTCCTTCCCAAAGACTTCACTAGAAATGGAAGACTGCGCTATGCAATTTTCCCATGTGAGCGACGTGTACCACCTATCGTACTCAAGAAAAAGTTTTATTATCTTTATTACAATCTTTGACCTGAAAACTATTGCCAGGTTCACCACATAACAGACGCTATTCGCCGTTTCTTACTCTCATTAGGTGTATTACATATACCAAAAAGTAACAGCGATATCTACACTATTTTGAACTTCATGCATTATCATAAATTCCATATTCATAAATTATAGAAGTACGTAAATATTCCAATCCACGAGTTTGGAAAGAAATATTATTTTACACTTAGAAAACTAGTACTTTTCATTGTAAAAGTCATTTCAATTAGGCTGAAGTCACATTTATGAGGATTTTCATAATCGGACACACTTTTCTATCTTAAATTCGACTTTTTTTTAAATTAGGTCTTCATGGAACCAGCATACTAAGAATTATACAATGCAATATTTGTCTTTATCTATTTTCACTTCTGTTTGGATTGATAAAGTTACACTAAAAACTCATCACTGTGTATTAACATGCAGAAAATCACCATACACAAACTCAGCTGTTGTCCCCCTCTTGATGACATACTGTCTTCAATTTTAATTATTCATAGTTAAAGTGAATTCTACTGCGCTACCACCGTATCCGTAATATTACGTACAATTCTATTCGTTTATAAGTATTTCTGTAACAGAAACAAAGTAAATAATTTGGTACAACTTTCCAATAGTTTCTTCGAAGAAATACAAACTGTACAAACGCTTGGTACTTTGTTAAGAAAATACGGTCACCCACCTCTCTAAAAGGTGCTGTACACCACCTCTTTACAATGCATTCAAAATTTCCGAAAATGTATTTTGCTTCACCCGCTTGAATTATTATTAGCTTGTTTTGTGAAGTCAATGATACTGTATTCAGAAAAAATAATGTTTAATTCTCTCCAACACAATTAACTACATATTTCACCATTACGAATATATTAAGCAGAACAAAATGTTATATCTCTCTCACACCGCAGCATATTGCCATTATGTGTACGGAAGGAGGGTTTTCAAAGTGATGATATACGGTAAGTTCTGAAACATCTCTCTGGCTGAGAATTTTTCAAATTCGTATTGTAATGGATGTGTTTATTTTTACCGAGACGAAAAAACAACCAAGGAAGATAACCTTGACTCTAGTTTACACACAAGGTTTTTCCCTAGAGCTGAAGAAACTTCCATTGCAAGTGATTTTAGGCAAAATGACTGACTGGAATCACGCCTGATACGGTATGCAACCCGAAATTCAATTAACTTTGTTGGGTTGCGTAGAAAGAGGGGATGCTTAACAACATAGGAATTTTAAAATGAGTTTATTCTGCTGTGATCCTACATTTCTTTGTCAATTCGATAGTACAAAGTAGGATCCACACATTCAATAATATAAATAAAACAATACGTAACTCTATCATTCCATTGTATTTTCATCAGATATAAAGTTACACATTGATCTTCAATGCCTTTTGTTATAAAAATAATTACGACTTTTTTTTTTTTTTTTTTTTTAAATCACTCCTGAAAAAATGGAAACAAAACGGAACTAAAACTGATCATTAAGATGTAAGTAAAGAGTTTTAACCCACACCTTTCTGCAATTACTGTGACCAACTTCTTTCCCACCTACAGAACAGTCAACGAAGGCCAAACACTGCTGATTAGGAAAATATAACCAGTGTAGTTTTGAAATTTGGCACAGGTGTAAGGGGGGAGTGTCCTAAACGACATACTGGAAGTCCCCGAGGGTGGACGGTAGCGGGAGGTGAAGGCTTTGTTTTTAAAGGTATGTATTTCAAGTTTTTGTTAAATATTTCAATAACTATAGGGTTTAGCACAAATAATAAAATCAAGTACAAAATTAAACTATAATTTTCTACGAAAACAGTCCTATATACTTTCTTCGTATAGATAATAGTTCAGAAGATATCAAAAATTCTTGTTGTAACTAAATGTGTTCAGGTAATTTTCAGAAAAGAAACTCATGCCTATACAACGAAGTACACAGGCAATACACAATTTCGTGCACATACACACTAATGCGTGGGTTGACGGCGGGGACGCAGGCCGCTTTTATGCGAGTAGCTTGAGCGTCATAATCCACTTTTGCTTAGTTCTTCTAACGTTCCGTACGTGTGCGTATTGTGTATGTCTAATTTTTGTGTATTGAACTGACATTATTAGCAGCTACACTGATAAAAATACATGAGATACTTTGCTTTTGGCACATATCTTGAAACATCCTACCCATATAAAACATTCTTGAATCAAATTGATATGATTTGAAAGTCCAGCTTAAGGATGGTACTATGTTTCGAAAGTCATTTCACACGGGTCATCCGTTTTTCTGATTTTGAAAACTATGAATTCGATAATAATGTTATTTTTGACATATTCCCCCCCCCCCATTTTCCCCTCTCCTCTGAAAATGGGGCTGCACTTGAACTTAAACGGCTTTGGGAGCGCTACCACTAATTTCAGTGATCCCGGAAGATATGGATTTCACATTAACATTTGTCATTTTGGATTACTTTTACATGTTATATTTTCCAATTGCCACCGTATTTCTTCCAGTCATATGTCTACCGAACTTGGTTAAAGTTGCTCCACGCGTTCCAGAGTTACGTTAGAATATACATGCATTGTATACATATGTATATATGCGAGCATAATCTTTCTTCGTTTCTCATGTAAATTATCAATCCAACTGACATGCCTGTTCTTGCCTAAACTTGAGTTTAAATCAGAGATTGTCACCTAGCAGTTTAGCGACCTCGAAAACTATGTACTCGGCATTAACCTGAGTCATTTAAGACATCTATTTTCATGTCCTCATCAATTCTGATGAAGGCTAAATTTCGCTTTAACGCTTTCGGGGATGTGACTATTCATCTCAGCAATACCGAAAACTATGGATTCGACACTAATATAGGTTGTTTTCGATTATTTTCACATCTCAACCCCTTTACACCCCTAAGAGTAATAATGGGATCTAAACGTGGACTTAAAACGGTATCGGGGAGTCACTCTTCGTCTCAGGAATCTCGAAAACTATGTGTTCGGTACTAATACGGGTCATTTTTATTAATTTCACACGTTAATTTATCCCCAAACCCTCCTAGGAGTGCTAGGGATCTTACTCCGCTGGGGGGCTGAACTTGAACTTAAAACAGCTTGAGTTGACTTTGAGTTTTACGTCCCGTTCAGCAGCGAGGCTATATGAGACGTGGACCTACTGATTAACGTGGAATCCGAACCACACGAGCTCCCGCCGGGAATCGAACCCGGGTCTCCCACGCCACAGGCGCGTACGCTAACCGCTTAGCCACGAAGGAGCTCGAACTTAAAACAGCATCGAGAATGTCACTATTCATCTCACTGACTCCGAAAACTATGGATTCGACACTGCTATTGATCGTTTTCGGTCATTTTTGTGTCAGTACTTATTTCCAGACTGTAAGTAATATACAAGTATGCATCAAGTTTTGTTAAAATTGCTCCAGGTATTGTGGAGTTACGTTGGAACATACACATTTCGTATAAAATATTGTATATACAGATGTACTTTTTACCCCCTTCTATCTCCTAAATTACTGATACTTCGAAAAAAAAAAGCCCGGTCACCCACACAATTGTGTCAAATTTCAAAACTATACGACTTATTTTTAAATATATATATATATATATATATATATATATATATATATATATATATATATATATATATATATATATATATATATATATATATTTCTTTCGTTGACTAGACTATTATCGTTAACAATATCATAGGATGTTGAAAGATGTCAAGATCTAATACGCACGTTCTTACTGAAGTTATGTACTCTTAATGTCTTGCGTACAAGAAACTGACATCAAAACCAGATTATCTGCTTTAATATAACGCATTTTATGGAGTTTCCAGAGCTATTAGGTTGCGTTAGTAGGTCCCAACTAAAGTGACTTCCTAAAGGCATCTTGTAAATCGAGTTCTGAGATCATTTAAAAATAGTGTATACGTAGATATCTCAGGCACAGTTCTGAGATCATATTATCTTAGTACACACAGAAAACCCATTAAAATTCGGTAGTCGCCTCATAAAGCGAAAAATGTAGTTTGAAATTTGAGCTAGTACACTATAATTACGAACTTAAATGGATATTTTAGCCTTACCTCTACTGGAAATAAAAGACAATTTTATGAATGCTTGTGTGGCTAAATCACATTTTTATTCTTTCGTAGCGAAAACACGTAACAGGTATTTTCCCACACCAAAAACAAGGTTTGGTAAATTTGAAATTCCTTTTTATGTATTTACGAACGTACTTTCGTTCATTATATTATAAGAAAGTTCTGCTGGAAGAGAACTTGTAACGAACGTTGCAGTGATATCTTAATGGTATTCTTTAACGAAGTGAGCTGAAGAAAAAAAAAGTAGAGGGGGGAAATTATCACATATCAATCATGTATGTAAGACGATTCACCCAACGTATATAAATAAAAACACAGAAAATTGATATTGCAATATTAATGTATCAGTATTCTGGCAAATGAAATTGACACCGAAATGGTTCTACGATGGTTTAGTGTTTAAGTTTTAATGATAAATATTGATATCCTAAACGAATAAATACACTATCCGTAATTTTTTGTAATTGTATTAATAACGACATTTTATTTCATATAAAATTTAATTAATAACTTAAAAACCATATAAACTTTAATCAGAATAAAACTCTGAAGTTTTGTTATATATATTAGTTGTTCTATTTAGTCTCATATTGCACGCACATTTCCTGCAGTTAACGCTACAAATCTCCCAAGTACCGAGCCTACTGCCACACTACTCACAATCAATCCAGCTAATCATTTTCGTTACTCTGGAGACCTACACATTCAAAGTGTAATTTCTATTTCTATTATTCTCAATATACTGCAATATAGTATTAGTAAGACTATATTATTGGACTTTAATACTTGGTGCATAGTATATAAAATTTGAAACTTGCAGAAACTCAAGAAACAAATGTTTTCAAAGGAATTAGTCTTAGAAATAGGAAATCAAATTAAAGGAAACCAGAATTTTGGCTGAAACTATGCCAACATGTAATGTATACTTTAATAGACAAGTTACCTCCACAGGTTTTTTCTTTTTAACTACAGAGCAAACTATTAAGAACTGGAATGGGAGAAAAAAGTTCCTTCCAAACTGACCGAGTTACTAACTTGACTCGCTACTACACTCGCTGCAAATTATTGGCGATAAATCATCCAAGTGCCTTTACCAAGTTTATTATTTCCTTCCGGATAACAGCTCCAATTTATAAAGAAAATTCCGTTAGCAGAAGAATTAGCTATTATATGTCTTCAATACTGTTTATATTTCTACTTTTTCTATGTAACTGAGAAACTGAATGACATTCATAAATTTCATGTGCGGTATTTGAAACTATTTATGAAAATCACATAATAACACAAATAACAAAGGACCGCACTAACATTTACATAACAAACAATGACTTTCATTAAGTATTAAGAATCAGGGTTCCGCGTCCTTGTCAGCATCAAGGCTATGTGAAACGTTAACTTGCAGATTACTGGGGATCAGAACTACATGATTCTCTCAAAGAATTGATCCCGGGTCTTCCGCAAATAACGAATCTCATATTAAAGGCCGTGAAGTACATTTAGAGAAAAAAGAAGAGTACAGTAATTTAGTTTTGCATTGTTTACCGGCCTCAAAGTAAAAACAAAAAAAAAAAAGTTAAAATCGATCCCAATCTAATTTATTAAAATTATTTGTGAACAATAGCTGTAGTTCATTAACGAATGCTCATGTCACGACAATGCAAGATTACGTACGAAAGGTTCGTCAGAAAATAATTATTATTACAAATGAGGAAGTCTCAACAAGTTTAAACGTACGTAGAAGTACAGCTTAATTCATACTCAATATTTTTATTTGTTCATAAATAATTATCAATGAAAATTCACTCTTCTCCACTAAGAAACAATGAGAGAAATAGAGAGAATTTGTTGCCCATAAGTAATCAGCAGAACTATATTATTCCTTTACTTGAACTTAAGTTAGGAACGAATTATTCATTTTGACAGAATATTTCGGAAGTTTAAAGAGATTTGTTTCCTTCTCTATATTAAAGAAAACTGTGTTCATCATTCCTGAGTTAGGACAAAAGCAACTGTATATAGGAGACAGGCACGTTTGATGCCGACTAGAAACTAACAATCAGTAACATACTAGGACAATAACATCATGAGATATAAAATATGTATTCCTCCTTTCTCAAGAATATGGCTTCTTGTAGTTACAAGAAGTCAGATTGTCCTATATCGAAGAAATAACATTCCAATGAAAATCTGAGAAATAAAGAAGTTATAATTACTTGTTCTTGCATCGTAATATTCCTAATTCTAATTTTCAATTTATTCCTTAAATTTCCAAATGTCCGTACAACCTTTGAAAAAATATGGGAAGACATTATCCCTCACTCTTAGAAAAAGTGGATTGGAACCTGCATTCGGAAAGAATATTTCACAAGACCATCTAATACAAGTACATATTCCTTCAAATTATAACTGATCTCTCATTTTCACATTACTATATAGCAAAATAATATGTAGTATTATGAAAAGTTCATTTTGACTAACACCAACCACTTGCAACACAAAAATATAAGGTTTGTAATTAATTTTCTTAAGTACCTTAATAAAGGTAAGTCAACAAAATAAGATCTCATTAATTGTAATCTTTTCAAACGAACTCAATTAACATCGTGTTACGTCGTGAGAAAACATCATGTCGAATCATTACTTTTCTCTTCAATAGACTGCTAAGTATTTTACTTCTATTGCTTCAATGTTTGAAATTCCCAAAAAGGAATTCAAGGTAAACACACACGCTATTTATTCTACAAAGAGGAAGTTTACTTCCTACTTTCTTTCTTGCACAGAACTAGTTAACAGACCTTTAGCCAAATAACCGCAATATCAACATATATACATGTACTGCTCGCTAAATAGTTGATACCAATTTGTAATGACTACGATCATGGTTTCAAGATTTGAAAAAGTGCATCCCCTAACATTATGGGCAAAATTAGAAAATAACGCAAAATAAACGTAACTCATAATATCCCTTCATGCTTTATTTGTTTCTCAAGCATTTTAGTTATGTCTTATCTCACAACTATTTTTACTTAGAAAAAACAATGTTTTATTTTGTTTACCACTTCCATTGTGTACTTGATGTTCATACGTTTTATCGGTTAACTCGCATTTCTTTCCAGTTTTATCAACCATATATTTCAATTTATTCTTCTTCTGCATAAAAGATAATTTTTAATTTAACTTAAAAAAAATACCTTAGCACAAGCTACGTATAGACCATTTTGGAATTTGAAATAAAATCCTCTTTTGGAGTTCACACTTTCTTTTCAACCCCATCCCACATACAAGCGCGTACTTAACATACACAACATAAACTCTCACAATACATATTTATTATATAAATCCATTTTCAAAAAGATCCCAATGTCTACCCTACCTGAACGAACTGTCTGATACATTCATTGCCATGTTCCTTCAGGAAAGCTTGTAATGTATCCATACCAGCTGCAGAAAGCAGTTTATATCCATTATTTGCCATTGTAGGAAACATGGGGAAAGTTTGAACTCATTCCACGATGGCAAAACACAACAAGCGGTGGGGCGCTTCAATTAAACTGCCCCACAAAAATTGCTTAAAAGCCAAGGAACTTGAACTTCAACATTTTCCACCACCATATCACAATAACACACCATTTACTATAAAATAACTGTAAAAACCACCATGGAAATAAATATTTGTTAATACCAATTACCCTGACTCAATATAAAATGATTTTGACATGCATAATTACATCACTTAGGTAAACAAACTTCACCATTTGGTCACAAACACGATGATTTTTCACTCTTTTTATTTATTTTTTTGTTAAAATTTTGGCATTTACATAGGTTCGACGCAACAGGAACCAGCCGGACACTGTCGCCCCTCTACACACAACAGGCAACATTCACCGTTCTCGACACCACCCGCAAAGCTTCGGCGAAAGTCGGGCTTATTCGCCGTAATTCGGAGTGACACTACTACCAACAGCCTGCTGGGCGCCACTAAGGAACATCCCAACCAGGGAAGTAGTGAGAGATGAGGGGGAAATACGCACTGAGGGGAGAAGGCAATTACGCATCCCTTCAACTTTGGGAAGATGGCTTGGAATATACGACTCTCGGTGAAATGTTTTACCCGCCTGTGAGGGGACGACTAGCATGCGTTTCGAGTTTATCCACAGCACATTTCAACACAATGAAGAGTTACTGTTCTTACGATGGGAGAAGAAAGACAAAGAAAAAAAAGAGTAAATGAGAAAGCATAGGAAGTCCAATACTTGCATCTCCACAACGAATGAGAGAACCTGAAAACTCTCTTTACGCAAGGTCAATGTTTTCTATACAATACAACTCAGTAGTTCATGTAATATTTACCCAGGGAAACATGAATAACAAGAAACTTTTTTTTAAAAAAAATCCTATAACTCAACTCAAATACAGAAAATTACAACAATAACAAGTTTCACGCAAATGTTTGTAATTCAATAAGTAAATAAGACGATATTTTATCGGCGATTTTGTTTTATTTGAACTAGTGTTTCGAAGTCCTTTGATTTCCTTTATCATTTGAGTAGTGCTAATTTAGAGAACTGATGTTTAAGTTAGTTCCTTAATTTACAATACAACAGTTCTTTAAATTTGTAAGACTTTGATTATATATATATAAAAAAAAGTCATATAACTTTGTTGGCTCGAATGAAATCAAACATGGGCGGAATATAAGAAGCCTTATTTATTGAAATATAACTGATTTCCCTAATTCTACGATTTTAAACGAATTATTTACAATTTCCGACCTAACAAGAGAACATTCAGACTACATGACAAATAGATGCCATATTTTAGGAACAATTGGTTTAGTATTATCGAATCTCAGTGTAAAATAGACTTTCAACACACACGCAAACACGTTGATGATATATCCTCTGTAAAAAGTTAACGCAATGATATCTATGTCAGTATTTAGAAAAGGGTATGGATACAATAAATACGAGATGTTCTGTATATAAACGCTATTATTACGAGAATACGCTAAATACAGTGGCAAGATTTCTAAATAAACACTCCTTACTCTCATAATGAACTACATTTCTGAAATAACGAAATCCTGAAGTTTGTATACAAACTTTCTGGCAATATCCTTATTTTTGTATCAATATACAATCATCAACATTAATGAGGCCAATATATATATAGTCAGTGTGTGTGTGTGTGTGAGTACGAAATTGATACGATCAGTCACGTGGAGAGGTGGGCCTTTCACAGCCTAATGTCGCATCCATTCTACACAAAGAAATAAATGTGGGGTTTCAGCGAAACCTGGACCCTTAGCAACAAGACATTAGTGAAACAACTGGGAAAATTTTAGTATGCCACCTTATCTACTAATGAAGTGTGGTGTAAGTTTCTGTTAACCCATACGAGAAAACACTGAGGTACAAAAACTGTTCACGTTGTTATAAGGTATTAGTTCTTACTCTTTTGCACTCCAGGATTTGTATTGAGGAATACTGTACTTCGTGTGACGCACACACTAATATTACTAATGTACATATCTGAACTTCCTCTCACTCGATAAATTACATTATTCTAATGAACTAGACGTTGACGTTTTAAAACGAAACTATTTACATTTACAGAGCTTCATCAGTTTCTTTTTCTATTTTTCAATAAGCTCATAATGCTCGCCTCAATGATTGTCATTTATGTACTGTGTTCTCACTATAGGCTAACAGGAAACTCCTTTTCCGCACACATTTAAGGGGAACAAGAGCGGAAACAATGTTTTCTCCGATGTAAAGAATATTTACTTATTAATAAGGATTAAAAAGTTCTCATGTTAAATTTAGTGATGTTTGGGCGTAGCTTGTAGAAACAAGTTTTTACAGTACGTGCGTTTGCATTTTATGCTGAGGACTGATACAGTTAACATACAAAAAACAGTTTTCCACTACTTCTCTACTATTTCCATTTAGTTCTTCGATAACCCACATATATTTGTTTTATCCTAAATGATCTAGGATACTACTTTAAAACAACAAGTTAAGTTACTAAGTTACTCATACTGTACAGTTAATACAGTTACTCATACTGTATTTTCTCTGTGGAAGTATGGAAACCGGAAGTACAAGAAAATGTTAGTCACTTCCGGTTCTGGTAGTGATGCGAGTGGTCACGGTATGTACACATGAGACGTTGAATCGATTGTTAAAAACTGTTTATCGGTATTTATTACCGTTCTTTTCTATAGCGATCAACGTTGAAACCGGAAATGGTTGATTTCTGCCACTTCCGGTTTGAATAGGATTATCGAAGACGAACACTATTCTTGGGACGCAGAATCGATTGCAGAAAACTGGTTTCGCTGTCCATTACCGTTTCTTTTTTGTTGAAATCAATATTGAAACCGGAAATGGCTGATTTCTACCATTTCCGGATGGAAATTAACGGAGGAGATGGAACTTATTCTTAGGACACTGAATCCACTGCAGATAAACTTTCTCGATATATTTTACTGTTTATGCTATATGGGGATCAGCACTGAAACCGGAAATGGTTGATTTGCATGAGATGCTAAATATATATTACAGATTTTGTTCTGATACCTCTCGACAGACAGACGGACAAAAATAGCCGTTCTATATGACTTCCATGAAGAAGAAGAAGAATGGAACAACAGTGTAATTTCTAACATATATTTATCCTCTGCAATCACTGAAAGAACTTTGCCGATGACATTTTAATTTGTTTTCAAATACAATGAAACCCATTAACCCGCACAACAAAACAAAAAACTTGCTGGCTACAGGTCAACAATCGTGCTCATCACATAACTCCGTGATGATTAAGTACACTACTGTAATTGGGCATTATTGTGGATGCTACATTTTCAAGTGGCCCAACAGAATTTAAAAATACTTCACCCAATTTCCGTAGCAAGAATATCGAGTGATGTAGAACCAGGTCCTTCAAGCACATCATCATAATACAGGGTATAACCAGTGTTGGGTAAGTTACTTGTAAAAATGTAAAGCGTTACAAGTTACTTTACTTTCCCTAAAAATCTAACGCGTTACTTTTACGTCCGAAACTTTGAATATGTGAAAAAATTAATTCAATTTTCCGTGCTATCACTACCACTACTATATAATAATAATAATAATAATAATAATAATAATAATAATAATAATAATAATAATAATAATAATAATAATAATAATAATAATAATAATAATAATTTATTATTATTATTATTATTATTATTATTATTATTATTATTATTATTATTATTATTATTATTATTATTATTATTATTATTATTATTATTATTGAATGTTCTGAATCACTTTATGTAGACGCAAAAACAAATTCTTACTTGATAGCTATATGAACACTATCATATAATGTAACACTGACTAAAATCCCATACTGCGTTACTCGTAGGGATGAGCACGAGCGAGTTTTCTTTGACATCTTTAAGCTCGGCTCGAAAAATTTCCTCCAACTCGACTCGAATTCGGGTCGAGTTTCGAGTCGGATCGAGCTAAATCGAGCCAAATCCTGTGTGTAGTTTCAAGTAATCTCTTCAAGTATCCTACACAGACAATATTATTATTATCAGTGATACTAACTACTACAAATTATTATTATTATTATTATTATTATTTAAAACAACACTGTGTATAAACATGAAAGATAGACGGTTTATATCTGAATACTAAAAAGACTAGTTGATTACCATCCTCGGTACTCATGAAGTCTAGGAGTCAAGGACATTGTTCTCTGAGCTTCTGAATTTGAGTTGAGGGTCTAAGTTTTGAGTATTCGGGCTCGAACTAAACACTGTTAAAAGTTATAGGGCGCTGGCCAAATATGTTCAAAACTGCTCGGCCCGGGTTTAGAATTGTAAATGGCCCGCAGCTCATTCACTATCGAGCCAAACCGTGAAGTGCGCCGAGCCAACAGCTCACCCAACCGAGCTGGCTAGTGCCCTCGGTGAGTTCAAGTGGTGAGTTATACAAGGTGAGTTCAAGCACTCGAGATAATTTGTTTGCTTAGAAACTCTGCAAAGGCATTTTCAAAATTAATATGGTGTACAGTTTGTTTGCAGTCAACAATAAATCTATACACATCATCAGGACTACTCGTAAGGAAGAGGGGGGGTAGCAATCCCGACAAATTGAGACCCTAGCCTTTCGGAGGGGGCGCGATATATATATATCTCACAAGTAAACCTTACGTTTGGGTGAATCGAGTTGATGACTGAGACACAAATTAGAAAGTAGTACTAAATGTTGTCAGTATTTCAGTGAAGTTATAGGTGCGAAGCTCCAGGGGTTTAGGAGATATAGCTACCAGAACATCACATGGAAGTACAGAATAGTCTTCATACAGTTGGAGGTAAAAGCTCTGTAAGACCTCTTGTAACGACAAAAGGTGAATAAAAAATATATGGGTACATATTAGGACTAGGGGGAAGTCATATAGTAAGGATATCCTTGACGGCGGCCATCTTGAAATCCGCCATTTTGAATTAAGGTTAAGTTTTTAAAATAGGAATAGGGCCATGTGATACATGATTTAAGGCGCAAATTTAATCAGAAGAACAATGGTGACGTTAATTTTGATTTAAGCGCAATTGGTAAAAAGTTACAGGGGAATTAACTATTGTTGCAGCATATGTATTAGACCTTTACCCCACCTTGTAAATTTTGTGTTAATGATAATAATTAAATAAAAAGCACGTGGATAAATATTAGGTCTATGGTAAGAGTTGCCTTGATGGCGGCCATGTTCAAATCCGCCATTTTGAATCAGACAAAAGTTTTAAACAAAACGCATAACATTGACACCTTATTAATAGCAAATTTTACCATAAATCCAACGGTATAACAATTTTTGCTTTATCATTAACCAGCATTTGTTATCGCATAAACAAGTTGCTAATTTAAGGAAAAATGACCAAAGTGGAATTGAGTCATAATTGAACTTGGATCTTTCTTCCAGAAAAATCCTCAATTAGTACAATCAATATGTAGTTCAGAAAAGAGTGCATGACTTGCACAAATGCTTTGCTCACAGTGAGCACACCTGACAAAGGCAATCGAGTTACACTTGACACATTTGTCGTTAACATGTCTGTCAAAGCAGTAGTCGTAAGGAACGATCCATTTAATTTTGTGCTGGTTGGAGTTATGGTAAAAATTGTTATTAATAAGGTGTCACTGTTATGCGTTTTGTTTACAACTTTTGTCTGATTCAAAATGGCGGATTTGAACATGGCTGCCATCAAGGCAACTCTTACCATAGACCTAATATTTATCCACGTGCTTTTTATTTAATTATTATCATTAACACAAAATTTACAAGGTGGGGTAAAGGTCTAATACATATGCTGCAACAATATTTAATTTCCCTGTAACTTTTTACCAATTGCGCTTAAATCAAAATTAACGTCACCATTGTTCTTCTGATTAAATTTGCGCCTTAAATCATGTATCACATGGCCCTATTCCTATTTTAAAAACTTAATCTTAATTCAAAATGGCGGATTTCAAGATGGCCGCCGTCAAGGATATCCTTACTATATGACTTTCCCCTAGTCTTAATATGTACCCATATATTTTTTATTCACCTTTTGTCGTTACAAGAGGTCTTACAGAGCTTTTACCTCCAACTGTATGAAGACTATTCTGTACTTCCATGTGATGTTCTGGTAGCTATATCTCCTAAACCCCTGGAGCTTCGCACCTATAACTTCACTGAAATACTAACCACATTTAGTACTACTTTCTAATTTGTGTCTCAGTCAGCAACTCGATTCACCCAAACGTAAGGTTTACTTGTCAGAACCTTTCTAGAGATCAAATAAAATTAGATTTTAAAATATGGATTTAGCAATCTTTTAAACACCTTTGGTGAGAGAAGGAAAATTTAGTCTATTGGCACTACAAAAATTTAGTGACTTTGTGTTGTTACTTGCCTATTTTCAAGTCAACACAAATAGCTCCCTAGTGCCTAAGCGGTTAGCGTACGCGCCTTTGCCATGGGAGACCCGGGTTGGATTTTCGATGGGAAATCATGTGGTTCGGATTCCGCGTTAAAACTGTAGGTTCACGTCTCATATAGCCTTGATGTTGAACGGGACACTAAAACTGAAAATCAAATCAATCCCACAGAGATTTTTAAATTACAAGGGTCGGCAATTTCTCCATAGTCTTCCTGAAACAAGATGGAATGTGCACGAATAGGAGTGGATTTGAGTTAAACATCCCATTCAGCAGCAGACTATGAGGCCTGGGCCTATAGCTTAACATGGTTTCCGATCCACATGAGTTTCCGCCGGTAATCGAACCCGGGTCTCCCACACCAAGAGCGCGTAAGCTATCCTCATAGCCACAAGGGAGCCCTGTGTACGATTTGAGACAATAAACCTATGGCAGAAGTAAACAGGCAGACTACATTCCTCTAAGTTAGAAACATTATTTCTCTCGGATGTTTGAAGGTGAAATTTAGACTATATACACCGTAAATGTAAGACGTTGAATTCCTCAATCGAAAGATAACTCATTTGATACTGAACCACTCTCAGAAGAAATCAAAGAAGAACAATTTAAAATATTGTTTTTTTTTTTATGTAATTATACATAAGATCGTATCTCAGGTGGATTCTCGGTATGCACAAATGAGAAATATTTGCACAACTTTACAAACAATTCTAAGAGTAAACACTTTGGATGACAGTAACGCAATCAAAGGAATTAATTACAATCTATTCTGATAGTTATAATTTTGTCAAAAAGAAACAAGTATATAAGCCAGTCTGTATGCAACTACTTTCTCGGATCTTCCCAATTAAATTTATAAACTGAAATTATTTGTGTTTCCTGAACTTTACAAGGCACTAAGAATTTCCTCGCGCGAAGCGGGTTTTGTGGTGGACAAATACTGTGTGCGTGAGATTTCTCGTGTGTTTCCTCCCACTTTCTTCATTACACTATTTTTCATTCATTCTCACCATTACCATATTCGGCCTAATTGTGGGACGTAAAATTGAAAAATTTCATTTCATTGCTCTTAAGTACAACCCAGTTCTTTAGTCGCGTAGCATAATAGAAAGCAGAACATTATATAAGAGGAGTCGATATTAAAACTCCATTGAAAGAAAAAATGCAATTATATCAATTTACTAAGCTATTGTGATATTAATGATATTTTGTATTCATTTGTTTGGAACTTAATGCTCTCTTTAAGCAGCGAGTTTAATGAGACCTCTCTCGTCTCAAACGCGAGAACATTTACCACTTGTTTCAGAGGATCAAAAACAGAGGTGCCTGGCAACCCTTCCTTTTGCTCCAGGTGTGTGTAAATTTTCACAATAATGAGATATGATGAGATCGGAATGCAAATACTGTGGCAAAATCGTGGCAAACAACACGAACATCAAGGCGTGGCAAACAACACGCTACCGTCCGAGCAGATGGCTCATCCCAACCAAGCCGACTCCAGCCGATGGTTCACCCCAAGCGAGCCGGATCGAGCCATCGGCTCAGTTGAGTCGAGCCGAAATGAGCTCGTTACAAAAATCTCGTGTGGTTTCGTTACGACGAGATGCGAGAAGTGTCCTCTCTCATGAGCAACACTAAAAGTGTATCATATTACTACTTACATTTATCATGACTTTCGTTTTCCAGTGTAATCAGGCTATAATTTCAAAACGAGCTGAACGAGCGAGCCATTTATCAAACTCGACGTCAAAAACAGTGAATAGGCTCGGAACTCAACTCGAGAAAATTACCTTTGACTCTAGTAGAAACTCGACTTGAATTCGAGTAGAGTTGATTTTTAGGTCGATTCGTGCCCATCACTATGCGTTACAAAAAATAGCTGCTTTTTATTATTCTGTTAAACTAATTATATAATAATAACAATATTGTTATGTAAAATTAAAAATACAGAATATAGAGAAGCATTACACTACATCTAACAAAATAAGAAGACATGAACTGGGAGTGAATCAAAACTTGGAAGTAACTCCAAAATCGATACATGCTTTTTAAAGCTAGTTGTTCCAAACTCTGTAATCAACGGGTCTCTAGGATACGCAAACTGATTTGAAAGAACTCCAATACCATCAGCAAACCATTTTCTAGTAATAAAGTAGGCCTGCTCATCAGTCGCAGTTTATTCATATTAACCCCTTATTGTATATAGTTAATTATGGCACCCTGGTTGTTAATAAATATTTCCCGCTGCGGCATTTCAAACTCTTTACTTTTAAATTTTGTCCACCAGCATCCTCAGCTTTTAAGAAAAAGTCGAACGGTAAAGCATTTTCATTCTCCATCTTTATGAAAACAACACCAAAGAAAAATAGACTACCGGTCCCATTACAGTTGTACTTCACTTACTGAATATATTGATTTGGAGCTGTCAAAATCTATGACAAAAACTTCCAAGTGCTTGCAATCAGTACACGTGATTTCCCTAAGGCTGTCCTCAACTTCCGAAAAAGAGCAAGTGACACTAAGATCTTATCTGTTTCTCTATGTTTCGGTCACTGACATACGTAGTTCATGCTCCATTGTTCCATTCTGAAAAATTCACTTACAGAAAAGAAACATTTGTTTCCGAAAAAAATATACGTATATTGTAGTTACTCATCCGAAATGTAACGCAACAAAAGTAACGCAAACTAGGTACGTTACTTAAAAATTTGTAACGCGTTACCGTTACAGTTACTTTGGAAAAACTTTAGCGCATTACTTGCGTTACATTACTTCCCAAGACTGGGTATAACGTATATACGTACTGCATTGCTATACATTTTACTGTAAGTAGCATGTGTTTAGGTCTATGGCCTTTAAATGCATCATAATAAACGTATTTTTCCGTTACTTCGGTCAACTTATTTCTCCAATTAGTCCGGATTCAGAGGTTTTACTTTACCCTTGGTGTGTGTTCCGAGTTCTCACAAGCCCTTTCCGCTGGAATAGTTACTAGCACGTATACCTTTGCTGCACGTGGTCCCAGGTTCGATTCATGGTGGAAATCACAAAGATTAATTTCACAATCATTCATTTTATTGATCATCCGTCTCTTTTAGTCTAGAGAGCATAATCGTCATTTGTTAAAGTAGAAGATAATTTCCTTTTTAAAAACATTCAAAATATGCTATACATAAGTGTCGGAAGTATTAAAGAATGAAAATGTCCGTCTGTCTGTTAACAGGTATCAGGGCAAAAACGGTAAGAGATATCAAGAAGCTGTCTTTTGTAATCAATTCAGCGTTAGAAGAATAGGTTCCATCTCTTCCGTTAACCTTCTATTCAAACCAGAAATATTCAAATTAACCATTCCGATTTCAAAGACTATAGCCATAGAACGAAAACAGTTACTGATAGCAAGAAACTGTTTTACTGCAATCGATTCAGCAGCGTCTCAAGAAAATATATCATGACTACCCGCAATACTCTACCAAAACCAGAAGTGATTCAAATTTACTATTAATTCCGAATTGAATACTGATTTTCATATAGCAAAAACGGTAAAAGATACCAAAGAGTGGTTTTCTGCAATCAATTCAGCGTCCTAAGAGTAGATATCCACCTTCTCCGTTAACTGTCTATTCAAGCCAGAAATGGTTCAAATTAACCATTCTGATTTTAACGTTTACTGACATAGAACAAAAATGGTAAAAAAAAATAGCCACGAGTTTTTTTTTTTTTTTTCAATCGTTTCAACGTCTCAAAAGAGCATAGCATTACAAGCTCCAATACTTTATGAAAACTGGAAATGATAGAAATTTACTGTACTTCCGGTTTCAATACTGATTTCTATGGAGTAAAAATGGAAAAGATAGTGAGAAACTCTTTCTTTTTCTAATCAATTCTGGTTCCCACAAGTAAATTTCATCTCCTCCGTTAAACCTATATTCAAACTGCAAGTTATAGAAACCAATTGTTACGGCTTCATGGAACAAAAACGGCAATATGTAGATAGTAAGAAGCTGTTTTTTTTTTTTTTTTTTTTAATCAACTCAGTGTCTAAAGCGAACATACCACCACTACCAACAACAGTCTACCAAAAATAAAAGTTGTACTTTGTTTCTATCTTTACAATCATCCGAAAAAATTCTAGAGGGAGAAAATTATGCCAGAGATGGACGTTTTCTTCTCCAGGAGAATATCTTTTGCCAGGGAGAATCCCTGACATCTCCCCCCTGGTCAATTCGCACATTGGTTTGTACTTCAAATGATACTCGTTCAGTGAAACATTTTCACTCTCATAGAAGTAACACCAAAAGATAACCCCAGAAGCTGATCAGTGTTGTAGTGAGTTCAACAAACTCTCTACTGTAAAATTTATCAGGACATTACTTCCAAAGTTTAGGAAAGAACAATTCGTTTAATTATCTCAAAGGCCTTTGAAAGAAAAGTAGCTGAAACAAGGAAAGAAGAGCAAACAGGGATTTCTCTCAGAAAATAGAATGAGCAGATGGATTCACAAAACGGTTCACCCAAGCTGTGGTTACTTCTCTCGGCAGCCGAAGAACTCTAGCCCAACCACAACAAGCGAGCGTCAACGAATTATTCAGTACGAGTCCGAGCATCCACTGTCTGTGACAACAGCTGTCCTCTGCACTCGCGACCTCTGTAGAGATTGCAGGGTCACCACTTCTCTCCAATTACTTCCTCTCCTGTGCTCTAACAAATAGTTGCCAACTGCATTAAATTTCTACAACTTCACGAACTACCACGTAAAACAAATCTTGGTACAAAGAAATCTAACATCGACCGTTCCTAAAGGACTATGTTTTTTCTTCATTACTGCACATTTCTAATCCCTCCTGCGTAAAAAAAACTTAAACATGTTTTAAAAACACTTTATAAAGTTTAAAAGATGGATCACAAAATCTATAAAGGCAGCTTCTCAAGGTATTGCTTCCAAGTTCCCTTTAAATGCTTCTTCGGGATTAAAGTGCTTCAGCATTGCAACCCTCTTTTTCTAAAATTTGTGTATTTTACTATTATATTCCCAAAACACATCACGTAGCAATGCATTTCCATAACTTGCCATTAAGTTCTATTCGAACTATTACTGTATAATAATAATAAAACTTTTAAAGGTAGGATACTTTGGCGGTGCCTGCACAAGCCGCAAGGTTCCTTGATCCTTTAGTGATAGAAGAGTGAGATCTAAAAAATTAATACAACCAAAGTACCCTGCCCAGGGAAAGGATAGAAGTAATAATTTTAAAGACAATATAAACCAACAACCAAGCAAATAAACGTCTAATTAGCGTGATAAATGTGAAAATAAAGAAGAGAAAAAAGATCAAGCATCATTCCTCTTAGGATATTTCCGCGTTCGAGTTTGTAGATAATTGCTGGAATGAGAATGTGAGAGAAACTGGAGAACCCTAAAAAAAAATCCAAGGACACGGTGTTGTTTACACAAATTCACACGGATTGAGATCAATCCAGGGACACCTTGGACCCCTTTCTATCACTGAGTTAATGTGTCCCTTCTTCACCAGAAGAAAATAGTACGAATCTGAGTGTCTCTCAGGTGCAGTTATGTTTGATCTCCGCTGGATCTCTGCAACCAGACCAGTCTATTATTTTAATTTAAAAGTTTTACAGCTTAATCATCCGTATCTGTACCACCGATATTTATGGTTGATTCATACCAATTAACGTATGTAAACTTTGGCAAATAATAGGGATGAAGTCTATTTCTAATTACTGACAAGTTACTAACGTTCCTTCTTTCTATCTATTCTTATATTTTTATAAACGTAAAAGTATGTTCATTTTCATATACTGAACGTGACAACTTCATTCGATTCCCTTAACTTGGTCTTTATAATTAAAATTCATACTCATAACTCTCAAAGGGATACAGTCGATTGGCTTTGGTTGGCTACAGTGGGGCAAACGAATAACCATTAAATTTATTGAATTTCTGAAATGAATTACATTATTAGCAATGAATCAAACAAAACTTAATAAATCTTGCTCCTCTCTTTCGACCTCGTGTAAGCTTAACTCAGTACTTATAGTTAAGCAGAGGGAGGTCTCCAAAGGATTTTTCTTTAATGAAAGTTTCTTTCTTTCTTATGGCTGTATGTGTAGAGAAGGGGGAGAAAAACACCCTCCTTGTTCATAAAATTTACAGTAAGAAATCTGCTGACTACAGCAATATGTTATTATTTGTAGAATTTGATGTATAAAGTAAAATAATATCGCTTGATGTATATCACTGCATAGAAACGTCATTGCATACAAGCCGTTTCTGTATGTAATTAAACGGAAGTCAAAAGCAAGCTTTCCGGGAAGTCAGCAAAAATGGTAAAGAAGAGTTTTACAGAGTTGCAGATCCTTTGGATCTGTGATCGATACAAACCAGTTATGGTGTAGATCTTAGTTTTTGTTACTGAGGGTATAGTGTGTATAATAATACATTATTTTTACTATGCGCCCTCCCGCCAATCAGGTGGCTATCGTGTGTGCCTTTGACGCTGCATTGGAGTACGTAGTTTGGATTTCATTGTAAACTGTAGGTCCATGTCTTTTATAGCCTCGGTCCCGAAAAGGAACATTAAATTTAAACCATCCAACCTTTCTACAATACAACAATGATCGCTGTCGTTTCAAAATTTTCTTAATATCCCCCCCTTCCCCTCCAAACGAACACAAAGAAAAAGAAAAATCCACGCAACACTACTACGGTGCCAATCGAAGAGATGGATACCAATTTAATCTTGAAATAATCCAAGACAGTCTTTCAGCACAAGCTACAATAACATTCAGTTTAAATGGAGAAAAAATAATTTCTGAACATGGAGAACAATGGTCTGCAACACTACATTTTACCTTCCCCATTCGTGAAGCAACGGAAGATGAAAAAAAAAAAAAAAAAGTGGTTGTGCAGCGGCTACCAGGTGAGTAGACTGACGGTTCTTACAAAAGAACTCGAGCTCAACAATGGCACAGATTTCGAGGACAAAAGGGAACATAATAAACGAAGCATAGGGTTCTGCTCTCCATGGAACACTCAATTAGAAACTCACCTTTTCTTTCTTGCGACAAGCAAATGGTCATATTTCACAGAGCTTAAAAATAGTACAAAAATGTACGCTGCTGAAAATGAATATATATTTTTTCCTTTCTCTTCTAAATATTAATTTTACAAAACGGACAAAAAGAAAAAAGAAAGAATTGACAACAAACACAAATCGAAAATAATTATGTGAACTTCGTTAAATTCCCTTCACAAAGTGCAAAAATGAATGTATTCGTATACACGTACATTATTGCACTCAGTAAGACTTCTAATACACAATTTAGTGCTCGCAAGGACGCCAAACAGGCACTCACTTCCAAAGGTGAATTAAATTATTAGTGTACTATTTGCACTTTTTTTCTTATTGCTGTTCTCCCGATCTGTAGTGATTTTCGCTCTCTACGAAAAAAAAAAAAATCCATTCTTCAGAGAATCTGTCCTTTTTTGAGTAGAATTGTTACTGTTAGACTATAAGGCGATCATGACACTAAAGTACGTCTTTGAAATTAAAGGGGATGAGAAAGAATTACCTGAAATATAATTTTAACCAGCCAGCAACTACTCACAGATTAATATAGAACTGTGTAATTTGTACAAGGAAAACTTGTTTTAAGCAAACCCATACTCAGGTGCAATGGTGAACTGAAGGTCAGAATCTTCGACTGAGACAAGAACTGTGCGGTGCCAGTGTGTTATGTATATTGGGGGAATGGTACCCCTACAGACAGTGTTATGCATATTTTTTTCTTTACGAAAAATTACCCAGAATATATATAAGCAAAGGAACGTAAAGAAATAAGAGACCTGACAAAACTGACCCTCACCTTGGAGGAATTGTGCTAGGAAGCTGGAACTACCACACTACTCTATATATCCTTTATGCAAGTCAATGCATTTGCCACATCTATCCTAAAGTCAAAATTCCTTTGACTGCCGGTGAAGCCACTTACTTGCAGCATTAATTGCCTCCTCAACCTTAGAAAGCATCGTCGCTTTTGGTGTTTCTTGAGATTGTGAATAATATAGTAGTTGGAGTATGTCAAGTCAGGCAAGTAAAATGGATACGTTAACACTATCAAGGCTAACACGATGAATTTCACTCTTGTTTCACCTGCAGTATATGACACTGCATTGTGATGACACTTCCGGACAGCTTACTCTAACGTGTTTTCTTTATACTCTTCCTTAACTTCGCTAACAGAGCACAATAACATTATTGATGTTTCAACCTTGATGAAAATGTCCACTAGTAGAAATCACTTATTACAGAAGACTGCTTCTTTCTGCGCTACCTTCCCACACAGAACTTCTTTTACCTGGCCGAACCATTGTGACGCCGTTTCTCAGATTGTTTTTGGTCGTAGGATCGTAAAGGTAGATTCATGTCTCACCACCGTTTTCTTTGCAAAATGTTCCAAAACAGACACTTAACTCTCTACACGTTTCTACTTTTTTCGCTTGTTACAGGTTTAGAATTCACTTTGCTGTAACATTTTTCATGTTCAAGTTGTTACGGATAATGGCGCCAAACCCTTATATGAATTCCCAAGTTATAGCAACACTTTTGTATGATATTCGACGGGCTCCAATGGTCATATCATCGAAGGCTTTCGTATTTTCACGTTTAGAGAGACAAACATGTCTTACATTGGGTTTTTCACTTTCAAACTGAAGTAGTCTGTTTCAATTTGGGAACACACCGGAATTGTTGCATATGAAGGGATATTGTCACGCAAAGTTTGTGACATTTCTTCATAAATCTGCTTTCACTTTTGTTTTGGAGAAATAGAACTTAATTATAAGTATCCTTGTCTTCATTGAACTTTACTTGAGGTGCTGCACCAGAGTAGTAAAATTCCAATTAGTAGAAATACTAGAAAACGAACAAAAAGTTAATTTCATAATAAGTTGATTTTAGCAGCTTAAACATAAAAGGATTGAGAAGAATGCCACGAAACTTTAGCTTCCTAGTTCAATTCTTCACGGTAAGGTTCAAATTTTATCAGCAATCCCTCGTATACGATACAGCAGGTAATCGACTACTATGAATACCCATAAGCGAGTTAAGAAATGTATTAATGTAGTTTATACCAAATGAAAATAGAACCATATGGACTATTAAAATGTTTCAGAAATACAAGCTGCGAGGATAAGTAACATCACTACTTCCGTAAACAAGCTTTCACAGCGAGTGTGCGCTATATATTGTTCTACGAATTCAGGATATCTATGATAAGGCAATGGAACCAAGATGTGGAAGTAAGGCTTAACGTCTTATGCAAAAACATACTAAATCTAATGATGATGAGATACACCTTGACATACAGTTGATCATCATCACATTTCCAAATATACTACTGTATAATCAATCTTGCAGCTCTTCTCCTGCGACCATTTTGTACAGCCGCATAAGCCTATTTTACATTTTACGAAGGTTTACGGTAAGTGTTATCGCTTCATTATTTCAAGATACTGGTGTCAAATAAATATGTTGGAAATTAAATTTTGAGAAGCGTAAATTGTCATTTTTGAAATTGTTACTATGCAAATGACGATTGTTTTGTGAAAAAATCTGATATTTTTCAAGTGTATCCCGTTTGATATATTTCAAGGTTGAACGTAGTCGAATTTTTAAAGAAACACAGGATAAGCAAGACTCGTAACAAGTAAAGGATAAGACTCTCACGTGTCAAGCTTTTTAACGAAATTATATATCAAGAAGCATATATCTAGAAAAATAACGAGTTTTATTATTTTTTAGTCTTAATTTCAAAAATGACCATTTGCGTTTTTTAAACTTTAATTTTCAACTAGTTTTTAAAGGTATTTGTACTACTTTGTACACAAAAATGTTTAAAAAATAATAAATTTTGTGAGCAGCCTTTTAATCTGAAATTGAATATTTTCAAGTGAACTGACTCAGAGACATTTATGTTTGTGATTTCTTAATGTAAGAAATCTGTGAACTGAAACTGATTTCACTCGTAGTTTCTTTCTTTGCGTTGGAATGTTCACAAACAGCACAGTATAATGATAGAAATTACTTTTCGTATCTTCCCCTACTTTTCCATATCTTTCTCTTACTATTCATACTTTTTTCAACAAAAAATCTTCCTTCACATTTTCAACAATTATTGGTTTTGTATGAATTTGTAAATTTCAATTTATTGTATATTAGAAACGATTAAATTCCTCGTAGCTCTGCACATAGTTATTTCACATGAAAACAAAGTTATTTGTGACAGCAAAATATTATTCCGTAACTTCCTCGTGTCTACCTCTCTTTCTCTCTTTATACATTATATTATATTATATTATATGCATAACTATCTATGTGTTTATACCTGTGTTTTACACATTTGCATTACACTTTTCAAACCAGCAAAACCTGGTTTGAGCAGAACAAGAAAACAACATTTGTGCATTATGTTTTCACACTGTCCAATTACTCATCAAACGGTAACCCAATATGAGACTGTCACATTGTCGATACTAACAAAGTTCTCACTAACTAATATTGTTAATACGGTAGCAGTTAATGTTATCAGCCACCGCGATAATATTGCTGGTTCATTGCGTCGCAAGTGAACAACGTAGAAGTCGATAAGCAGCTATTGACTCAATAAATAGATTTGGTTTAATTACATTAACACTGCCGGGCTTTGTTCATATGTGTGTATATATAGTTTTGCGTTGTGTAAATACGTTAGAAAAATATTCTCCTACATAATGTAACAAGACAGATCTCTCATTCAGTGAGTTGAAGTATTTTTTTTTTTTAATTTTATGAATGAACAAATCAAAATAAAATCTCACATTATCCAACTTGATATACATTATAAGCGTTATTATATAACCATTATCAGTCCATTGTTAGATGCTTCATCTCACATTGAAAAACTTACAAATCTCAAAAAATACTAGAAATTGTATACTACGAGTCTGTAATAGAAATTTCTGAAATTATGACATATATACCTTACATTCTCTTTCTCTTAAAATATCCTGCGAGAGACAGAACGAGTAATCTTTATCACGAGCTGTTGAAGTTCTCTTGATTTAACACAGTCCATGAAGTATACATTTTTGTACAGTCCGCAGCAAAAAACTTGCAACATGAGCATGTAAGTTTATTGTGAAACTACGAGGTCTTTTGCTCAAAATGTGTGTGCAGGGGATAACGCTGACGTTTCTTCTGGCGTGATTCGTGCCACTTAGACGTTATGTTGATTCTCTGGGCTGTTAAGCGTAGTCTCACAATAAACTTACAAGCTCATGTTGCAGATTTTTTGCTGCACACTGTACGTATCGTATGTTCACATATAAAATCAATCTTAATTTAGAACAACTATAGGGGAATAACCCACAAACCAATATAGTACAATACTTCTTTTAATTAATCTTATTTCCAACTGCGCAATATTCAATTTCATGAATAGAATAAGCATTTTAATATATTCTATATTATTATGATTATTCACGCGAGTGTGCAGTTTAGCTAATTAAGAGCAGCGCTAATCCATTACGAGACATGCAGAGCCCCAATGAGCTCAGGAAGTAAGTTGTACGGAAAACACAAAAATACTTCTAAGAATTAAACACGCAAGAAATAAACCTCACGAAGAGCACGATATCGTTGTGTCAAGAGTCAACCATCATAAATAAGATTTCATTGTAAGTACGAGCATTTCGTATAGTGCTTTCCTTATATCTGTGATACGCTCGAATTCAAATGAAAACTAATTTTTTTTTACTTTAAGTCCAGAGTCAAACAAAATTAGCGATAAATGGAAGTGAATAAGTACGGAACTATGAGTACAATGAATACACAGGAAGGAAACGGGGGAACCCTGCTTCCAAAACGAATATAGACACGGGTTCTCCATCACAGGTACACATTGCTAGCGATACGCACGAGACAAGATTTGAGGCTACCGTGTCTCGAAAATGTGCTGTAAAAGCGATGTCTCCACTCGAAAAATGTGTTTCTCTATTGGAATCGCTGTCTCGACCCGAATTGTCAGGAAAATTCTGTCTCGTCTCGTGTGCATTCCAGGAATTAAATCTGGGACCTTCTATAATAATATTGGCACAGTTATCACTAAGCCAACCTATCCTTTCCCATGCCGAACTAAAAGTAAAAATATATACGCACGCACATAATACTTATGATTGTGATTGTCAACTATGATAAATATTTTCTGTCAATTAGGAAAAATAATACTGGTAATGTATGCACGATATTATATACACTGATCAATAGAAGACAATCTTCTGTCATTTAAAAGAAAGCAGAGATTTTGTCTAACATGACACTTTGATAAAATACTCAAGTATGCCAAAATATATCTACAATGTCGATCGCAAATTTAAAGAAATGTTACCATACTTCGATAATAACTAACTACAGTAACACAAATAACATTTCGAGTTGCACAGCTCGTAGTAATATGCACAAACGAACCCCTTTCAAAATAGTGTTAAGAATTTTTCCCTAGTAGAAAAACTGCTGACTCACTAAGTTTGTAGTACTTCCTAAGGAATATCAAATACAAAAGTAGTTGGCAAGTAAGCTTAGCGCTCCTTTATGTACACATATCACACAGATTTTTCTCATATAAATGAGTTACTAATAGTTTACGAACTTAAAAATAGAGAAACTCACATAAAATTTTTACCTGACTTATACTTTTATCTGGCTTTCGTTTTTGACTAATAGATTAACACACGCAATAGATTGAGTGCTGAATTAAACCACACATTATCTATATTTGAAATGAAAAAAAAAATAGTGCTGACTAGTTAAGTGAATCCGAGGAAAGCAAAAAAGAAGATAAGCAATTCAAAGAAACAAAACCTTTCTCATAGCATACAAGATGACTCTATCCGACATGCTATTTCCTCCTACTCAATTTTGATACTGTTCGTATAAGGATAAATGTCAACGCTGCATAGTTCAGTAGTGTTCATGGTAACCAAACGATACGAGACAACAGAAGCAGTTATGAAAGTTTTCAACGAAACGTATCACCTATAAACAGCAGTTCCAGCTGTGCAGTTTCGCATTTCTGTTTTCCAAGAAGCCGTTCACTACTATATAAATTTCAGAAAATAACAGACCAGTCAATTCTATCAGGTTAGTAGTGCATGCAAAATTTACTATGTAAATAACCTAACTTCTGAATTTCTGAAAACCTTAGAAACAATATTTCGAAAGCGAAGAAAAACACATCTTAAAAAGGAGGAGGAAAAAATAGTTCTTTTGCTCTGCATATTTCTTGCATGAAAGGTTTTACAGAGAAACTTGAATACCAGCGCATCAAGTGAGGAGAGGGAGGAACAAGAATACGGAAAACGAAAAATAGCTTGCTACAGGAAAGTAACGGGAATAAAGATCGATAATCCAGAGAAGTTCCAGGGCAGATTACTGGAGTTACCGCGCAACGGAAGTAGATTAACTAAAAGTTCAGTGGATATTTGTTCTTGGAGAAAAATTTCAGTATATTCATCAGCAATAATTCTATATCCTTTTGTCTGAAAACCAACATATACAACTAAAGCTTGATTAAAACTATTTCAGCACAGCTAACTATACCTATTCTGAATCTTTCGTCGATATAATACAAATGTTCTTCCAAAACACATTTGTATTTGTGATCGAGCAATGTAAGAGAAGTTGATTTTCCTTGTTAAGGGAGCAGACCAAAGTTATTTCATCCCACACAAACCCAATAACTAAGCTGATCGAAATATATTCCGTAAGAACTGCAAAAGATGGAGAGATACCACGTGGCTACGTGATGGACACATGTAACGAGTTTAACTCAGACTTGATGTCTTAATAGATTTGATGTCTCACCTTCGTTATTTTAGCACACTATTTATATTAAGAATTATTTGTTTTCCTTCAACTGAACTGGAAATTTCATGCTTTGATTTTACTGATTCCTTTTTTGAACCTATTTAAACGTCCCTTACTTACTCATGAAAATTAAATTTTATTATAAATTTAATATTTAATATTCAAGGAGTGTGGCCAACTTGAGCCCCAATTTCATCTTCCTACGAATCTGCCCGAACGTGATTGCAATAGATAACTTCCGATGCGTAGAAGACACCTGTGAAAGAACCAGAGTGGTCAGATGCACCGTTCCTGAGATACCGCATTCCAAAGTTGTGGGATGCCACGATATGGCGCCAGCATCGAAGTTAAGATCGACGTGGCACTTTAGCTTATGAAACTCATCAGAAACATTTGCATCATCGGAAGCATTTTCAATGCGATGAGAAGCGTTGGACGACCGGGCACAACGAACTCATGGTTGTGGCCGTAAGAGAAGTACCAAATAATGGTGGCCACGTATGAACATCTTACTGTATGTGCTCCAGACTCGCACGTATAATAGTAGGCAATGACTGCCGCTCTACCTGCCTTCGCCTCGTCCGTCAGCACAAATATGTAGTGCTCGGCTCGATTGTGATATCTCGACTTCATTTCTGCCTTAATCAGAATGGGCTCCGCAACATCGAAGTCGCTGAAATCAATCTGAACACCAAGCCCGGCGCGCGCTGGTGTTTCATATTTAACGGAAAAGAAAACACCTTCATAGTATGATGTGTGCTCGGTGTAGTAACCCAAAGTGTTGCGAATTGGAATAGGTCCAAAGTTATTTCGTACAGCTCATCCAATGGCATTTGCAGCAATTGGAATATCGTGCTATTCCCCACCTTTGGAACGCAATATCGCAGGAACGGTGCATCTGACCACTCTGGTTCCTTCACAGGCGTGTTCCACGCATCGGAAGCTATCGCTTCACTCAAGTTCGGGCAAATTCATGGGGAGATAAAATTGGGGCTCCAGGCTAATGCTTTGTTGGCCGCACTCTTCAATCGTATTTATAAAAGGCCATGCTTGTTCATAATAATAAACTGTCACGCTAATAGATATTGGTAGCGTACATACAGTTTGCCGACTTAAAACTACTGTGGCAATCTATTGCAACATAAAAATGGGATCGTTTTCAGTTTAATTATTTCAAAATGGATAACGATGATACTGAACATAGAACGTAATTTGCTTAAGAGTTAATTAAGGACTATTTTGAGCTATAGTGTACAGTCCGACGAAGGTTTAAGCGAAACAACCAGTTTACGTAATATTTATACGTGTTGCAAAATTTAATTTTGAAGCAGCAACGGATATTTAAACAGGCATGAAACCAATAAAAATTAACATCAAAATTCCAGTTAATTAAAAAGAAAAAAATAATTCCGCATATATATCAATGGACTAAAAAATGGCGTACGTACTCAACACGTTTAAAAAAAGAAAAACTAGAGAATAGCTGAAGAAACGAAAACCCAGTATTCGATTCTACAATTCTACGCGCATGGTTGATGTTTGTAAATAGAAGCACGTGTTGGGTGTTTGTAAACACAACCATGCGGGATATTACAATATGCATAATCTAATGATGGAATTTGAATTATTGAGTTCCACTTCTGAGTACAATTATGTGTTTTGAAAGAAATTTATTATTATTATTATTATTATTATTATTATTATTATTATTATTAAGGATTCAATTAAATTTGCTAAAGTTGATTAATAATGTTAATGAAAACTGCTTTCATACTTTTAAAAATGAAGCAAACTACTCTGTTATCTGCGGGCAGTACCTACGTGCATAATCGAAACAAAAGATGTAAACAACACGACAATAAAAGCAAGGTACACGAAGATTAATTTTGAAGAAAATCAATTCTTCGAAGTCTTTACTAAATCGGTTGAATAACAGCAAATAAAATGATAATTGAGGAAAGTAGGCGATTAGTTATTACAAAATCTTACTAAATAAACCATTGTTGCATGTAAGACCTTGTTATACGCTTAGGAATTTGAGTACCTGAGAATTTTGACGCCGTCGGACTCCATCTGAACACAAACCCACACATTTTTTCCTATTGAACTCCTTTCTCTGTTATGTAACTATCGAGTGAATCTTCAGTTGTCCGACTTTGCAAAATACTACAAAATAGAATATTATCATGTGCATATCTAACGTAACACATCAATTGCGCATCATCTCCTTTAGCCTAGCCGGCATAACCGTGGGAAGCACAACTTAAAGATTTCTTGCGCATCATTTGTGACAAGTAGTTTCGTCTATTCGTAATGCATAGTAAGAACTCTTTGTAACTCTTTCGATTAACTAAGATTCTACGTTATCCACTATATACGAGCGCTAGTGTCATCTGAAAGAAGAGTAAAACCTATAGCTATATTTTAGAAACTTGTAGCCAAACATAATTTTTACATCTTTTGTAAGTAGAAGTAAATTTTCCCAGTAGCATGAGGTTTCCTTGTTTTGGCTGTGCGCAAACCTAAATAGTAGAATGAGGTCCAGTACTTTGCTATTAATTGAATCCATGGCCGAAACTTGATTTTTCCGGCAAGATAGAAACATTCCAATGCTTTGCTATTAATTGAATACATGGTCAAATTGTTACCTTTCCAACAGTTAGGTGCCTCAAGCGTCACTGAAGGTACTACATTGATTTATTTTCCACATCACAATGCTTTGTTCCTAAATATGGACAGTTTTGCATGTTTTATGCACTCCTTCAAAAACACTTCATAGCACAAAACACACTGTGGTTTATGTTCACTTTCATCACAGCATCAAGTAAATCCTAATTTCAAATACGAACTATAGTATTTTTCTTTGAATTGTTTGCTTCAACTGTTATAAAAGAGTCACATTTATTCGCCATACAGGTTTTACAGTTTGAATTAGCTTCGCTTGCTTTCTTTTTCAAAGTCCCTGTTCTAAAACAGTTTTCCAGTATTAAAACACTTTTCAAAAGTCTTCACCCAACTGTAATTCACTTCTGAAGATGTAGTACTGGAGCTTCGATTGACAGAAGAAACATTAACAAAGAACAATTAACAACTGTCATCTTGTTGAAATACAGAAATCATATTTTACTTCAAACGGCAAGGGAAAACAGAAGCAATAAATTAGCGACAAAAACAGTCATGTAGTCTCACCCATTTCCTAGAAATATACCAGACTTTTGTCTGAACATAATTCTGATTTTGCATCACTCATTATTGACGAAACATGATTACTTGTATTATCGTACTTTTTAAATACCTTTTTGTAATTAAATAAACTATATCTCTAACTTCAGGAAAAATTATTCACTATTCTTGATGCTTACCATAAAATAAAGGCAAGGCTGTGAACTGAATATAAAAGCAGACACTCTACACCTTTTCAAACAACGAAATCATTTTAAATGGACAATGGTATTTTTATCAAGTCTCAATCTCTTGAAAGGATTTAAAGCTAGCTTAAAACTGTAAACCGAAAACTCGAAACATATTTTCCAGTTAACTTGCGTGAGAAATATTTGTAGATTCGCGATCTATTTGAGACTTACAGTCATGGGAATGATTTCTTATTATCGAAGAAATATCAGTTAATTGAACTTTCAAGTAACAATGGCTTAACATGCAATTCCGTGATGTTGGTTTGTCTCGATTCTACATCTCGCCTTCTGTAACGAGTGAACTCCCAAAGTTATCTGAAGAAACAATGAAAATTATCATGCAGTTTTCAGGAGCTTATTTTTGTGAAAAGAGATTATCTTCGTTCGTTCAACCGAAAACAAAACACAAAATCCAATTTATGTACACATTGATCTTCGATTAAATTTCACTGAAATTTAGTTAGATATCCACGAACTTTACGAACGATGACAAGCTTAACCATCCCATTATAAGTGAGTAATCACCCAATTGGTATAAAAATATAATCTGACTTTCAACGGTTTTCTTGCAAATCAACAACTGTATTTCCGTAGGAATTCAAAATACGCTTTTCGATTTATTAAGTTATAATCGTAAAATACGTCTCAAAATTAGTGTCCTGTTGAAACAATTCAGACATTTTAGTGTTCCTTTCACATCTAACAGAAAACCAAAAACCGCGAAGAACAAAAAATAATATGGTACGAACGTCCTATTACTGTGGGCACTACAAAGTAGATTAACTTTAAGGATAGAAAAAATAAAGTCTTTCCTATTAACTTCACCTAAATTACATTGGTTTATTGCATTGGCGTCTAGTTAACTCATCGGCTTATGTTCGAAATATGTCAGTTAACTCATCGGCTTATGTTCAGTTTATGTCTCACGATTATGCCCCCTAGATTAAAAGAGATGAATAATTAATAAAACTGAATAACTGTGAAATTAATTATTTTGTGCTCTCCCACCCGGTACCGAACGCGGGACCACATGTACCAGAAGGAAGGCCGACTTCTGTGATTTCTAGTTTTGTAGAACGAAGTTCGTCTCCTCTTACACGTAAATAATGAAGGTTCCAAATGCTTCATAATGGTGAATCAAATCGGCAATACTGTGACTATACTGGGGTCCACAAAGGACAACTCGCACGGAGAACACAGCACTAATAATCGTCCACATTCAAGCACTTTCCATTAGTTACACTTTTTATTTCACACTGCAGTTACGTTATTTCAACCTTAGTTAGTCATACGGTCTATGGATGCCAGTACTGAGAGAGAGAGAGAGAGAGAAAAAAGAAAAGCAGTTATTTTGTGTTTATTTATTTATTTATTTATTTACATTATCGAGATCGTTTTGACTAGTAAAACTATTTTGATAATTAAAGCATATTTATTTGTCATATTCGTTGAGTCTTAAAATATTCCCCAGCTCTCTTGAAATTATGCTGTGAAAGTTATAGAATTCCGAGAGCAAGAGAGCGTAAAGAAATATCGCAAAGCTACAGCAAATGCTTAGGGAGAGCATGGCTTGAGAATCAGTTTTAGGGGGAAGAACCATAACCAACGACTTTCTTCAAGTAAGCCGACAGCAAGCAGAAAAAAAGACGTTCCAATCGGTCAGACTCGATACTAGGTTTTTCATCCAATTCATCGTATCCCTCACCTACCTTCCCTAAGACCCATCTCACAGAAACCGATATTAGACTTCAATCGATCTGCAGTTCAATTTTTCCTTCTTGCAAAGTCCACCAATCTTCCATTCCGCATCATCCAATACTAATAGCAATGTTTTACACATCACTCTCTTCAATATATGGCAAAAAGAATTATCTTTAATTCTTCAACGTCTTCCATAAAAAATATATTTTCAACAGTGAGACATAAATGTACAAAATTATTGCTTCGAAGGCACTGATGTCAGCAAGAGTTAATAATGCAGGTGCTCCAGATAATATGTAATAGCATATCTTGAAATCAGGGGCGCCATTGGCATATGACCTCCCTCCATCCTCCTAGTATAAGAAACACGAGGTATTTAATAAATTGTATACTAATGTATTAACAAAAAAGTTAAACTCTTATGTCAGTGGAAAATCTCACCTCTCCTGTCCCCGGCAAAATCTGTAATTACTGCTTGAAATTTCACACATTTTAGTTATAACCCCAACATCATGTTATCTATATACAGCGAAACGACAACTCTGCATCTTATCTGTTATTACGATACAACTTTGTCTACAAGGCATGAATAACTACTTTCGAGAATTACAACTGAGGTGTAATAGCGACAATTTGCAGAGGAACTTCATCCTAAACAATTCATGGATTGGTATAGTGGATAGAATAAGAAATCTGCAACAATACTTTTATATTTATTAAAACCCTTTCACTAAGCCTTCTTCATGTAGATGGTAAAAACAATACTCATAATAAAATTAACTGGAGCTGGAGGCACATCTGTAAAAGCTCAACTTACAATATTGTAAGACAAAACAAGAAAGAAAAAAATCTTCAGAACTAGCTCTCCGCAATATGCTGTCATTACGAAATAACGAAATACAAAATCTATAACTGTCCTAACATACCTGATTCATATGGAAAGAATAAGTTTTGTTAAGAAACCCTCAAGTCACATTTATAGAAATATTAAACAGCCACTCAAGATGTTTAAGCTTTATGCAAAGACTGCGAATGAAAATGTAAGATATGGTGTTCCGCAATAAACGTTCTCGCTCCCAGTTCTCACCTTCAATCATACTATGCTGCAGTCATTGCTCAAACAATATTTCTAAAACGAACATAAATATAAGGCGTGTTCGGAAAATTCCGTTAGAAGAAATCCCACCTAAAAGGGTGAACTACTAGCTGTGTGTTTAAATATATGACTTAAGAACAGGATCATTAATGAAATATACGTAAAATCTCCAAGTCGTATTTCAGAAAACCGAGCGGAAAAACTCACTCCAAAAGTAAAATACTTTAGTGTGAATGATTTCATGAGAAATGAATTATCCCATGTTGCAGGGTTATTAGTGAACCATATATTTGTTAAACACACAGAAAATTGTGTGAACTGTATTTTTAACAAATGGTCCGAAAAGAACTCATCGTAGTAAACTCTGTCTTCTGGACCCCAAAGAAATGACTTATACCATAGTGTTCGTTTTTACTGATGTGTGAAATATAAATGTAATCGTTAGATCTGTTCTCAACAAAACAGCGATTTTGATTATTTTGCGGGATGGGAAATAAATTTTTAAAGGACTTCTGGAATATCTTATAAAATTTTGAAGTTTAGAATTTGGCCCTGATCTTTACATCCAACGATTATGATTTGAAGCTAAGGGAGACGATGATGATAGTGAACGAAAAAATGTGCAATGAAGAAAGCGAGAGGAAACGGTAAACTCCAACAAAATCCATACAACGTTTGTCCACCACAAAACTCACGGCAAGCTGGGATCAAACCAGAGACCCCATGCACTACAGGTAAGCATTCTACCACAGAACTACCGAGCTCCCTTGGCCCAGATACACTGAGTGGTATGGCCGCTGAGGCGAGTAAACATACATCAAAACAAACTAACATTCAGGTGTGTGTAAATTACCATACTCTTTCTCTCCTATCGTCACTCTAGTGTAAATGTAAATTTAATGGCAATTGCAATGGACACTCGTTACATTTTACGAACATTTAGCTCTCATTTAAAAAACAAAGATAAATTGTTTATTCTTATTTATTTTGACGCACAGAACAGAAATAGGGAAGCTTTCATTCTGTGGAACCTTTCCAAAATTAATTACATACTTTTATCTCATTTCAAAAATTGATTTATAAGCCAGTAAAAATTTCTTGACAAAAGTAAGACTAAAATTTAATCTAGCGATTCTACAAGTTGAATAAATCGTGTGCCGTAAAAAATATACGATTCTAAATGTGTTATACATGCACTAATAAAACGAACTGATCAACGAAACAAATACATGAATAACACTTTTGTGAAGTTTCAGCAATGTAATATCGTCTTCATCAGGCATGTTTAAAGAAATAAACTGTACATTCAGCACTGTCAGTTCTGGGAACAGTTTTACTAGTGGAAGGCAAAGAATATACAGAGAAAAGAACAGTTTGTTTTAAAAGATGTCTAATAACATATCCGATAAAAGTATGTTACATTGCCGAAACGGCTGCGAAAGTGTTATTATTTGTTGCTTTAGTCTATTTTGTTTTATTAACCTTCATATACCGGGCAAGGATTTCAACGAAATCATAGACTCTCACGTTGGGGGCCCTGGTGACCCCCTAATTATCAATTATCACAGGGTAATTAATGATTGATACCTCGTTGGAAAGCTTATGAAACACTGATTCCAACGAGGTAACATTTGTGCAATTCCCGCCCTATTCGTAGAAGAAAAATCCAAAAAATATTTTTAAAAAAATAGAATTTGGTCACCTGTTACAACAATATAAAAAAAAATATGGCCATTGCTGCAATACAAAGCGAAATAAAAATTCAGAACAACATTCCTATAAAAGGCCCTGCATATCATTTTCGAAGGGTTGTTGCAGACTTTTACATTGTCCCCCTTCACCAAAGCACCACGTTAAATGAGCACCACTGCTTCATTATTGTTCGTAGAAAATACAGCAACAAGAATTACGCTTGTAGGCCAATTCGGTGAAAAGATATTTGGTCTTATATGGAACCGTCCAGAAAATAAATGTAATTTACCTAAAAAAAAAAAAAAAAACTAGGACTCAAAAACCTTTGTCAACTTTGCTCCTCCCTTACTCCCTCTTTATAAGCAATAAGTACTTCTGCAGGGTATTAGAGTGTAGTGGACTACATCATTGCTTCACATATCAGTTTCTATGACTACTTCCATGAGGAAGAATGCGACCCCTCCAAATCCCGATACAAAAAAGACAAGAAAAAAAAAACGAACTGTACCCTTCCCCTATCTGCCATGGTACCCCAAACACATAAAATGCATATCGGCGGCAAGCCTCATCCTTTAGAAACACATTGATACAAAAATTATCTTTCTAGTTTAATCAGGGATTAAACAATTACGGTGTAAAGCCTTGATGCAGTAGCTGCATCCTTCGGCGTTTAAAGGTTAATAGATGTTAAACATTTCCAAGGCTATAATGAACAATATATTACACATATTCCAATACACACATGAAAAATGATTTTTTGTAACATATTTACAAATTGTTTAACCGAAATTTTAAAAAATAAACAATTCTTTTTTTCTGTAGAATATACAGATTATTGTCCTTTGCGTTCCGCCAGTAAGGCTATTCTCAAAATCGACGCTCCTGAATGTACATTTTACTTCTTTTAGCTTGCTACATTAAGAATGTAAAGTTCCTTTGCTTTCACGTTAAGCCAGGCTGGCTGCTTTACGTGAGGAAGCAGTTAATGATAAAGGGGTCGTTTGTGTGCATTAGATTAAAGATGTTTGCCATTGTTCTTTCGTCACCAATGGCAGCAGTTCTTTGAAGAAGGAGACAAGATAAGAGACTGTTGAATAGTTCGTGTGACCTTTGCCGATTTCCTTGTATCTGCTCTTCGCCTTGATTAGATTACTACGAACCCCCACCATTAAAGCTTATTCAGCTGCACTCTTTCCCGTTTCACCAGGTGATGGTTAACTACGTTGCTTCTGCGCATGATCAATTTCCACAAAATTTCGAATGCAGTGTTGCTCTACAATGTTTTTTTTCCCCTCAACACACCACTTTTATATATACACATCTATTTTGTGCAGTACTACTATGTAGAATAATAATAATTCTTCTTTTTTACTTCCTGACGTGGCATCCCGGTAACGGTCAATTGGTTTTTACATTAGTGATGTAAAGTCTACTTGTTAGTTTACATCGATGTTCTTTCTGGGATTGCAGTCGGACGTTTCCGAATTTATTTGAAGTAGATACTCAATTGTTTTAACTACCAAAAATTCTGATCCCCACCACGAATCACACACGCTACTACTCATACTTATTTTTAAAATTAAGTGTGTCATATTAGGAAAAGTCCTATACTTATGTACTTCATTTTATTATTTTAACACATTGACTGAAAACTACAATGAAAAGAAAAATCTTTTTCTAGGGGCTACGGTGTTTTATTATGACAATAGATCAAGAACTTCAAAAACAAAACGACCTTTCTACTTCAATGAAAAATTGTTATTTTTATTGTTATATGCTTGTGGGTTATCAAACTGGAGGGTTTTACCGAGAAGGATCGCTCCAGCACGTAGCGCGAGTCGCCTACACACCACGCAGCTCCCAAGGTAAAGATACGTAAAAATTATATTTGGCTCACGAAGTCACGGGCTTAAAACTATTGTGGATTAAATTCAACTCATGTGGCAGTTAATGCGTGCAACTGTAATTTACTTAGTCAAATCATTCTATAGAATTAAAGAATCAAGCTTCGTTCGTCAGCTGCATGAAGACTATTGAAGCAAATATAGTAATAACATCTCCTGTATTGGAAATAAAAACTACCTCTGAGGCAATCTTTCTTAACCACCTCCTTAGTTTGCAAATGCATAGCCCTTTTTTTTACCTAACTTAACGCAATATAGTATTATTATTCGACGTAAAACACAAAGAAAATCTTTTTAAAAAA
Source organism: Thermobia domestica (assembly GCF_964235325.1). Taxonomy (NCBI): domain Eukaryota; kingdom Metazoa; phylum Arthropoda; class Insecta; order Zygentoma; family Lepismatidae; genus Thermobia; species Thermobia domestica. The sequence goes on from NC_137456.1 coordinate 233,280,457, forward strand.
ATCGGATAGGCAAATACAAAATCGAAAAATTCCCTTTCAAAACAAAAGGGGGAAAAATGTGGAGACATGAATCTTGTAATACGTAGGAGTTGGCATTTAGTTCGTTAAACACATTCGAGTTTTGCGTTTCGCACGTATCAGCACTTTACATTATGCAAAATGTTCCAATGCCATAATCACTTTTTATAATTCTCGTCTGATACGTGCGAGTGCATTCTTTCTTTCTCCGCGTAGTTATCAGATCTAAGGATAGTCAATTAGCGCCTGTCGGATGCACAAACCTCAACACACAACTTCTGTGTTGGTTGCATATGCACCAGGCATTGTACAGATTTCAATATATACAGTAATCTGTCGACAGAGCAGAGCAATGCGAATAAAATTGAAGTTTTAGCTGTTGAAAACTAGGTTTAATCGAGGCACTACTAGTTTTTAAAAGTGGCAATTATATGTACGTTATACGTTATTTTATTTTATACTATTAGTTCATAGTAGACATATCTGGCGTACAAATATCTATTACTTCTTATTTTACTTTGTAAGAGTTTATCATCTGATGCAGACATATTTGAGCATGTGCCTGCGTCGTTTTAGTCGCAGCTTCTAATGTGACTAATGAATATTATTTATTACAATATAATTTAAACTAAAATTGTGAAACACCTGGCTGGCTTGTCTCTTTACAAGTATTTTCATTCTTGGGTTCAAAACATTATTCAGAACATCGTCAAAGTGGTTGTCAGCCTCCTAGGGTGTCTGTACTTCCGTCTTATTGTGGGTTATAGAAGAAAAATCTCGTCCAGTTCTTTACCAGGAGGTAATGTGTCTAAGATCGATGACACATTCCCGCGCTGGATGGCGGTGATGAAACGTTGGAAAAGGAATGCAGTTGCTCAGGGATAACCAGTTTTGATCGCTATTCGATTACCAACTTTATTAATGAAATTAGATCCTTCGTGACCCCAAGACCCACTTGTTTCTATTGCTACTGTTAAAAACCAATATCTGTCAAATAGGATTGTGTATTTTAGTCTTTTGTCGGATTTTCTGTGAGCAGCGACCAGACCTGCTTGAATTGAAGAACAGGGTATGTTGGAAGGAGCAAACGTATCGGAGCATGTGAAATCCCAGACTAGTGCTTTTCCGTTTTTCCACGGTACTAAGGTCATGCCGTCAGGCCTTTTTCCAGAGTGGCAACAACCATTTAGTTTCTTTATTGAAGGAACTCCTGCTGATACGAGGGCTCTACAAATAATGTTCACATTATGATGTCGAGATTGTTTTCCCGCATTTTTTTTTTTTTTTTTTTCGTGAAAGACCATGTAATCCTTTACTATCAACATGTGCATTGCAAGCAGGACAGTAGTGAGGCTCACAAATATTAGCATCTAAGCGCAGAGCTGTAGCATACGAAAGCATTAGAAAGGTGTAGGCCGAGTGTGTGAGAAGATAGGGCTTGAAGCAATGCTCCGTTTTTGGAGGAGGAGACAGCTAACAGCCTGGCTTTGTCATTTGAGTTATTAGTTGATGATAGGAGTGAAGATAAACGAAGCCTGACTATAGGCTCATCCCAGACTGAATATGTATTTTGTCGTTAGGTGGGGGATCCATTCCAACCAGGATTGTCCATGTACCTATGCATTTTTGTATATCTCGAATCGAGTCTAAGTCAACATCCTGTTGAAGAAGAGATCCAATTAGTTCTCGTGAGCCATAGAATGATGCGAAGAAAGAAGGTATGGCAATATCCATGGCTCGACGAATCCCAAGACCTCCATTCTTAACTAGTAAGGAAGCTTGTAACTATGAACGGTCTTTCAGAGAACACTTTAGAATGGATTCCAGCCCTGTTCTAAGAGTGTAATCGAATTTCTCAAGTAATTTATCATCCTGCCAAAGCGGAGAGCAACGAACAGCAATCTTGGAATTGAAAGTAAAGCTTGTAGTAAATAATAAGAGGTGTGTGCAGAAATTTGATAATTGAGAAAAGAATTCTAATTTTGATATCTTGTCCAATAAAATTTTGCTCGTTGATTCGGTAGAGATTGCAGCGTCTAAAAGTTCCGCACTGGTAGGTGATAATAGTTTGATACCAGGTGCTACTTCACTAAAACTTTCATAAAAGTCATCAACTTCATCATCTCTCGCACTCAGAAAACTCTTCACATTTGGAAGAGTTAAGAAACAATCCAATAGATGAAGTTTCTAGACAAATTTTATTGAAAGCGCGTAGTACTACGTCGATATTTCCAGCTATGGTACAGTCCGCAGCAAAAAAAAAAAAAAAAAAAAAAAAAAACAGCAACATGAGCATGTAAGTTTATTACGAAACGACGAAGTCTTTTCCTACAAAATAAGTGTGCAGGGGAGGACGCTGAGGTTTCTCCTGGCGTGATTTAGATGTTATGTTGATTCTCTGCGTTGTTAGGCGTGGTTTCACAATAAACTTACCTTCTCATGTTGCAGGTTTTTTGCTGTGGACTGTACCATCATCTAGGTACCAGATATTTAAATCTGTGTTAATATTCTTAATAATGTGATGGATTGTTAGGGCGAACACGTTGGTCCAAGTAGGTCGCCTTGTTGTACTCCACGCTGTGAGTGAATTAATTTATCACCACTTATAAAACGATTGCTTGGTTCGGAGTAGCATTGGTAGATGCAAGGCTCTCTCGTAAGGAATTATATAATATGTTTTTTATAATTAGAATTTTAGCATAAGTAAAAGAGGAAATAACTGAATTTGGGTTTTACTTATTAGTTTTTGCAGGTTTTAAATTCAGGAATGCAAATAATGTGTTCTTCTGGATCTACTAATATCGTTTTATTTTATGGTTTATGTTATTCTGTTTTGCATCGAACGTCATCATTAAAATATAAGGTAATTCCTAAATTCCAGCATATAACAAATAATTTCTTTTTTAAAAAAAGAAAAATGTGTAGTGTGTGTAATGTGTCTTTAACGTGATCAACTATGAGTGAGCAGCGAGTACTGTACGAAGTAAAATTGTTTAATTCAACTGTATGCTGCCGTCATAGAAATGGAGCCGCGATTAAATATATATATATATATATATATATATATATATATATATATATATATATATATATATATATATATATATATATATATATATATATATATATATATATATCCAAACATTCAGTAGTAAAAAGCATGCACGAAGTAGTGTGCAATTCAAGGTTGGAAATACATTTGAATAAACGCTTGTTAAAACGTGCTTCGCAGAAGATAATAATAAAATGATGTGAAATATGATCTTTGAAGGATAAAAGGAACCATCAGGAAAACAGTCTGCACCCACAAGCTAATACAAAAGCGAGTGATCATATTACGAAGCCCATGAAAATTATCATGCATATTCTCCCAGCACCTATGCGTTCCCAATTAAAAGTGTATGGAATCTTAAGTTACATTCTTCAATTACAAGAAGTTAATGGAACTACACGGCTGCAGTTTTGCAAATGATTTCTAGGAAATATTCTTCCAAAAATCGCAGATATTGATATTTATGTCTGATGAGACGTGGTTTCGGTTATCAAGATATGTGGAATTATCGAAAGGCGTGTTACTGGTAAGGAGAGATCAGAACACGTGCAATGAGGCTCTATTACATAATTATAATGTTAGTAATGAGTAGTAATGAGCAGTGTCAACTCGCCGAATCATACACATTTTTTACAATGAAACTGTAAGTTCCAAAATTACGTGGATGAAATTTAGTTATAAATGTCCACATAATCATTAACAGTAGTAAATACGTTCTGTGAGCGTAATCACAGGACTCACGTATTACCAGGAAATTGTAGCCCACTACATCACAAATCCGCCGCCAAGTTTAACGATAGGAACAAGACAGGTTCGGAAAAACGCAATTATACGCACTTGCCACCTTATATATACTTCTGTCCACTAACAGTACACGCACAATTTAGACACACTGAAATTCAGAAAGATCTCGCATTTTGCATGATCACTGTCAGCATTTTCGACCTCACCGCCCTGTTCTATGTCACCTAACGTACTACAGACGATCACCACTTCCAACAGATTGGTGCTGCACATTCATCTCAGTGGCGTCACTTAATACCAGGTTATCATAAAATAAGTATCGCTGCTCAGAGAACTCGGGGAGCGTAACCACTTTACAGAATCCAACCAAACTTGGTAGGATTATATTTGGGAACATGCAGAAGCGATTGGTGTAGAAAATAAGATTAATTCCAATTTTCTCCACCAGAGGTAATCATGGCGCTGTACAACGCCAATAAGTGCGGCGTGGAAGAAAAACGACATTAGTGATGCTAAATGATGAGAACGGATGTAATTACCTCTTCATGTTCTTACTCACGCCTGCATGTGTTTCAGTGATACGGGTTCAGGCGTACCTATGTGCCAGAAGTGAATTGATGGTGATCCGATGTTCGCTTCTTTTTTTCTTCCCACAATCGTTGCATTGTGATCAAGTGGTCTCGGGTTCGATTTCCGGTGGACACATGAATCGAATCCCATGTTAACCTGTAGGTCTCGTCCTTAGAACGTCATCATTATCTCATGCAGTACTAGTCACCCTGGGTTTTCCTTGCCCAGGATCCTTCACGTCAAAGACCTGCCACTACGAGGTTATTAATTAGGAGTACAAATCAATGCCCCGCGTCGCACGGGGGCATAATTAGGCCTTTATTTCAATGAATATCAATAATATAATTTGTCTTCAATACTACACTTACCGCATTTAACAATGAACGAAAACACAATAGCTTCTGGAGGCGAGATTCGCCATTAGTCTTTTTCCGGAATTTTTGGGGAAGCTTGAAGTTTATGAGCACAGGAAAGACTAATACTTCGTTTTTGGAAGATATTCAAGAATTTTAAAGGAATGCTTCAACTCAAAAGCCCCTTACCTCCGTAAATCCGCCACTGAACACCGCACTCGTTTATAATAACGATTAATAGCATTGGTAATCAATGCTACGAGAAGTAATTACAACCTTTCTTATCATTTAGCATCACTAGTGTCGTTTTTCTTCCACGCTGCACTTACTTGGTGTTGTACAGCGCCATAATTACCTCTGGTGGCGAAAATTGGAACTAAATTTATTTTTTACACCAATCGCTTCTGCATGTTCTCAAATATGCTCCTACCAAGTTTGGTTTCATTCTGCCGAGTGGTTACGTCTACAGAGTTCTCTGAACAGCGATACTTATTTTATGATAACCTGGTATATCCCGTATACTGCAAACTACAGGTATCTATCTATCTATCTATCTATATTATATATATATATATATATATATATATATATATATATATATATATATATATATATATATATATAAATATAATGTACTTTTTGGACATGAAAATGAAATTACACAAGTTTCTACGAAAAAAGAAAAGCTATAGCGTATAACGACTGCAATAGATTAGCGTTCTATGCTTATGACTTGAGAGAAAGGAGCAGAGATAACTGAAAAGTAAAATTTGTGAAATTAAAGTACATCTCATAATTTAATTGCAAAAATAACTGTCGATACTTTAGAAATTTGTAGGATTTGAGAATGTAAACTTCCTCCTAATTTAATTATTACTTTGAAAAATTAAAACTAATTTGTTCCGAAATTCGGAATCCTGGATCCACTACTAAAAGCCAGGATCTCAATTCTGAAAGGTTAGGGTGTCTACAGTTTATATAAACAAAATCTCATAATACATGTTTCCTTGTGTATATTTACGTATTATAATTCATGCTTCCTTCATAAATAATTATTTATGGACTGGCTTAAATTACTTAACAGATGAATATGGATTACAGAAGAAAATAATTACAATGGACTATAGAAGTAAGAAAAATACATTAACATACAATAATGTCGAAAATATCTAAACTGAAAGTTTTTATATACGTAATTCGTAATCAGACTTCGAAACACAGCAGAATTTTTTTACTTTCTGTGTTAAAAGCGATCTGCTTTCTTCTCTCTTCCACGTGCGAACACGTGAATTGAATCTTTCAGCGCGTAATGGAAACAACAAATCCAGTAGACATCAACTACAGTTTTACATTTTCAAGTTTGCTATTCTTAGAATTCGGGCGCGAAGGAAGTGGATTTGGGAATGGAAGAAATGGGGTAGCTCAGGCCTTCTTATCGCTTCAAACGAATTTGAGTATTACAATTCGTTGAGAGAAATAGATTTACTCCAGAGACGATGGCACAAATAAGACAGCGACTAAAATGCTATCTACAGGTGCAATCACGTACAGCACTCACGTCTTCCTCACGTGACAAAGTGCCCATGTTGGAACGTGAAAGCCCAGAAGAGACAGCTCAACTAAATCGTGTTGACACTTCCAGCAGCTGAAATAGGAAGCTTCAAAATAACGATATCGATAGTGACGTTCCCCAACTCCTGTTGCAATGAGCTTACCTTATTCTAATAACCAATCAACTGCCTTTTCTCATTTTTCTATCCTTTTTCTTCACTTCAGCGATAAAACTGTAAAACACATAGTAATAAAACAATATATTGGCCCATCATTTTAATTATTTTCTTAAGTACTTAACTGTCATGAATGCCCATATCTTCATTTTATTTTGAGCTAACGAATGGCAGAGTCCATAATAGCAGATTAATTTATCAAATATGACGAACTGTTCGAGCCATTTCCAGAACAGAGAATTTACAGTTCATCAGAAAACTAACCCTATATTTGAAAGCAGGATTTTTTTTTTTTTTAATCTAAAATTTGTTTCTGATCACTGAGCGCTGTAGCAGTAAGAGAAGTCACTGAACAAATATATGTATGACTAAACAGACATTGACAGTTTACACACTTGGTATTATATCACGGATCTTTATATTACAACAAAAAACCCTATTTCATGCTCTTTAAGTATAGACTTTCATCCCTCTGGCCACTTGAACGTACAACATACGAATTCAGATGATCATTACCGTATTATGAAACAAGTACTCGAAGAATGAACATTATTTTTATGTGGAAACGATAAAACTTTCGGAAACAGACACCAAAAGAGCAAAAACGGAGTGACTTTAAGAAGAAAAAGATTTGAGAGAAACATGAAGAAATTTAGAGCTGGAAAAAGAACTGTTTATGTATAGATATAGTGACATGTCAATTTTCGAACCACAATTTCATTGTCACTATAGTCAGACGTGCCAAAATATATGACAAGCAGGTTTTGTAGAATGTCTATACTAACAATGCCTATTTCCGTAAAATATTTTAGAACAAGTCAGTAAATATCAAAAAATACATTTTCATCGATACAAACTAGCTTGAGACAGGATGGCATACTTTGCAGTCTAACAGGCCCATGCAAGATTAATTACGGTAATTAAAAGAACATATTTCCTGTTATACAAACTATTTACATTTTACAATAAATGTCAAAGTAAAGCTTTACATCTGAAAATGGATTTCATTCACGCAAAATCAATTCAAGTGGAATTAAAGCAGACCATGAGAGTAGAAATTACCAACAACTGACTACCTACTTGCTAAAGCGTATTTCATCTTGAAACACAATCAGGAAGAAATCCAAGCACCTTCTTTACGCAGTAAATTAAGCTTTGAAATTCCCAACGTCAAAAAAGACTAACCAAACTTCTAACGAAACTTCCTCGGGCATTTGCTATCTCCTCCCGGACGCCGCTGGAAACTGGGATAAATCCAATTCCATTCAAAGTAAGTTTTTTGCTTCGTGAGAGGAGCTATACCCTACAGCTCTGGACCTCGCATCTGAGCAACGGTGAAAATAAAAAAAGATTTTAAAAAATCTCATAAACCGTATCTACTTTCCCAGAGGAATCGAAGCTTGCTTCGTTTGCAAAGTGCCTTGGTAACAACCCAAACACTGCATCAATACATTCAAATTAGTTATTTGCACCTCCTAACGTACTTAAATTTTGCTCCGCTAATACAATTCATAAATTGAAATACATGAAACATAGACAGGGGAAATCAGAACTAAAAACTTTTGAACATACATTATTACCTATACATATATAACTGAATGATAAACATCCGCAAATTCAGTAATTGAAATTAAGAGTTCACCATTACAAAATATCCTTAATTCTTGATATGGATTTGGGTATTATTATAATTATGGAACTATTAATAATCAAGAATACATTTTTCGGCATCAAAAGCTGACGGAGTCAATTGGAATCTACAGTGTACAGGAAGAGATTAAAATTTACTTAAACCCTTCAACTCTGGGGATACGAGGTAGCAAAAAGAGGTGCTAAGACACTTCTCTCTTTTCTTTTCTTTCTTTCTCTCCCTCTCTCGATTTCAGCTGGAAAAGTATCGATCAGTACCTGAGGAAGTTCAACTGCATTTTGACTATGAGGGCATGGTACAGACCGTGCTGTAATTATCTCCATTTAGAATAACCACCAATTTATCTTAAAACATATCCATAATCTTAAAAGAATGAACTGCCCGGCGTGGATAAATTGTAGCACGTCCCGGGGCAAGTGTCCTGTATCAAATCAGTGCGGTATCTATAGGGGCGCACACTTAATGCTCGAAGTGCAATTTAATCACCTCCATTACTTTGGCATAGTCTGCATACGTTTCACAGTAGAAAATATCGAAAAATATGAGAAAATATGCATCCAAAATAACAGTTTTATTTGTAGTTTATAGAGGTTGTGCACCCAATGCATTCACATCTTCGACATTCATATTATATATATATATATATATATATATATATATATATATATATATATATATATATATCAAATATATAGGCCTATGCACCAAACTGGATTTGTATTGTTATGGCGCCTGGTTTTCAGAACTTGCGCCTAGGTCAGAGGAAAATGTTTCAAACATTTAATATTAAAGGAAAGCAAACACGAATTTTGAATCTCTATCCAAAACTCTCATCATCTAGAAATCACTTGCAAAACATCAACTACGGTGTTTTGCTACTATGGAATCTTAAAAGATTTCGATCGCACGAACGACAACGCGATAGAGAGAGAGAGAGAGAATGAAAATAGATAACACACTGTACTATCAAACCAAAATGAAATGAAAATTCTAGTTTTACTTCGCACAAGTAGACGGATGATTATGAAAGTGAATGATCATGAAAGAATTGGTAGAATGAGAATTTAAGAGGAAATGAGAGAATCTCGAGAAAACCCATGGACACGATGTTGTCCACCACAAAGTAATTGACCGAGGTTCAAACCATATCAGAAGTGAATTCTACATCACTTGAGTAGCAGTGCCCCTACTATATCATAAAAGATGGGTTCTCGCATCTCAGGCCATTCTTCACACCAAAATAAGTACATCAATACATGTGAACAATATGTAGTACGACAATCAGCAGCTTATCAAGCCTATAAAACTACATGAAGACACCAGCATAACAGCAACGACGAACGAGCTAATCCATTAATGTAACTTATATTTTCCTTGATTTGAGTTACACGAGCTTACAATAATAAATAATAATAATAAACACAAACAGTTCTGTCATTTAAACAATACCATTAGTAGTAGGAATAATAATACTCCATGAAATATGAATTATATTTTAGTTGAATTAGTTTCTAGATCACGAATAAATCGATTTAGTTGACATAGCAATAAATTAGATTCTAAATCAAGCTTAACTACAACCTTGAAATTAGGGGGAAAGTCACTCGAATTCCTTTACAGGAAACGTGTCATCATACGTAGTATTTCTTGAAAGCAGTTATATTATTTATACGCATAAACACATACAATAGTTAAACGCATTGCCAACAATAATTTTCCAATTTGAAATTGTTTGTCGAACAACTCTATTGCTAATAGTGTGTGTGCTTTACTGAACACTGATTGGCGTTTAAGTGACCATATGATTGCAGAAGTGTTAGGGATTCCGAAAACTCAAGTTCATGAAATTGTAACTGAACATTTGTAAATGCGTCGCTCGCTGTCCGAAAGTTATTCTGAGCAACGATGTAGTCGATGAGAAACTGAATACGGTTAAGGAATTATTATTGCAGGCTGTCAACAAATACCCACAAGGAATTCGATGTAGAAACTTCCATCTAGGTCTAGTATCTTAATTCCTTCTACGAGACGAACAGAACAGATTAGCACGACCCGTGGATCGTAGATTGGAAATATCTGGTCTAGTCGAATAATTTGTCTTAGAGATTAGTGTTTTAAAAAATACAAGGCAAAATAGGAAAAACAACGACACTGAAATCGAGTGTTTTTTTCATGGAAGCAAGACTAGAAAACACTAAATCATGTCCCGTCCCTCATTCCAATTTTGAAGCAGCGACACCCTATCTTCGAGAGGGGGAAAAATACTAAATGGTGGCAGCGTACCTCCTTTATCAGGGTCCATCCGCTAGGGGAAAGCATTTTGGTGTCCATAATAATGCGAGTGGCAGCAGATGTTCTGGACTCTCTTTGGTGGACAGTGAGAGTAGCTGCAACCATGTACTCTCCCTCGCATTGGCGAAACTAGTCGATGTAAATGCATTTCCTTCCTGCCTGCACAGCTATATGCGAACTCTCAGTTTAGACAATAACTACTTTCACATTACTACCAAAAACGGAGAGACAAAGACAATGGAATTTTTTATTAAATATTTTAAATCAAAATTTATATTTCAGTAAAGTTTCGAAATTTGTAATACAGTCTCCCACAATTGAGTTCAGATCATCGTTTCGTTTTATATGTCACTCTATAATAATAATAATAATAATAATAATAATAATAATAATAATAATAATAATAATAATAATAATAATAATAATAATAATAATAATAATAATCTGCACAGCTCATGTGCAATAGTTTATGATATTTAATGTTATTATTATTTATTTCCAAGGACAACCTTCCTATAACCCAACACAACTTAGTAATATACAATCTATAGTGACACAGCTCTGATCCGTATTGGAACAAGGGTAGTACGAGAAAGTAATTTTCGCTCCTATCGGGAATCGACCATCTTACCGAATACGCCACTAGTCGCGCCGATTTCTTTGTAACTTTCAGGGAGGTCACCCAGGTCGTCAGATATCCCCTAACAACAAATCAATAAGGATTTTAATACAAATATCCGTCTCCCTTAGCCTCGATGCATAATCGTGGGACGTTAAACTAAATATTTCATTTCATTTTCGTTTTAATACAAATACGTCGTCTCAAGGTAACTCCGGAAGGTCAGGGTATATTTGGCCCTCCCACGATCGGCGCCCATGTATGCTAGTGGACTCTACTCTATCGTAAGTACAATGACAACAAACAACAGTCAACTTTTTAGAACATTGCAAGAAGTAAAATTATAGTACATGTTTAATTTAGAAGAAAATTCTTAGAATCGTTAGAATCAAAATGTGCTGCTCCGCCATCCCGAAAGAAGTCTAGCTCCTTCTGTGGATAAGATTATGACAGCTTTGTTGTGAGACCTGATTGTATTGTATTGCGCTGTATTATAACGAGAGAGCAAAGGAGAGAGTATATAGAATAACGATGAGAACAATGAGTAGTACACAGCATTATATATATATATATATATATATATATATATATATATATATATATATATATATATATATATATATATATATATATATATATATGTACTTCTAGAAAAAGAGACTAAATGCTGTGTACTACTCATTGTTCTCATCGTTATTCTACGTAACAATGTACAACATTTTAACCTTAATTTTGTAAGAGAAACGCAGTCCACAACAGTGAACTAACGTTGTACTGACTGTTACATTGCATCACAACAACTTTTTTATTTTTTAACTTTTATTTGGTAAAATGTATTTAAATTTTAAGAGAAATATTTCACAAACGATGTCATTTTTAAATGTAATGATACAGATCAAGTACTTTCTAATAATCTCCTTTGCAGCGACAAGTAAAAACACACCAAATTCTCGTTTTGTTTTCAAGATTTTCTCGGTGTTGAATGTCCTAGTTTAATAAAAAGATATGATGACTGACTGAATTATTAGTGTGAGAAATGCACTACAAGCATTCCAATACGAATGTCAAACTCAGATCACCCGAAAGGGAGAATATACAACCCTGACCTCGTAGACACAAGGAAGTTCTATGTTCTAATGTATAGAATTATTTAAACATTTTTATTTTTATTAACTAAACAATTACAGTAATGGGTACTGAACAATATCTACACACGGACACACGCAATAAATAAATAAATAAATAAATATTGCTGATTGCTATATTGGTGGGTAATACAACCCTGATTTCACGTTTCTCGGACGAAATTTGTGTTTGTATTCCATCAGAGCTAGTACTCTCCATAAGTACTCTCTATAAGTACTCTCCATATCCATAACTATTCCTATCTCGATAAAAAAATGTAATTTGCTATAATAATATTATTATTAATATTATTATTATTAATAATAATAAAATAATAATAATAAAGATTCAGTCTCCTACTTCCTCAAAATATTTTTTCGCTTTCTCACACCGAAAAACGAGCAATCAAACACCAGAGAATATTCCAGTTGAGGGAGTCTGTTTTACTACACAGAGACTATATACAGTATAGTATAAATCAGTGTTTTTCAAAATGTGGGTCGTGGGCTGCTTTTTTGGTGGGTCGCAAGAAGTTTAATGATTTACGAAATTTAATTGCTTTGAAATACACTACCATTACGTAGAATGTCAATGTGTATTTGAATAAAAGTAAGTGGGCCACAAAATGCATTTTATTATTTAATATACGTTTCAGTAACAACAAGTTTGAGTACCACTGGTATAAATAATTTAAATTATTATAAAGTGAGACTAATTTTAAACGGCATCGCATTTTACTCTCATTGTGCATGGTTTCCGCTCAATAAAGGCTGAACTATAGGAGATCAACAGAAGTCTATTTACAATACGCAGTTGGAAATAATTAAAGGTACGTTTAACGGAATTTACATGAAGCTAAAATAGGGATATAGCAATTATAAAATATACAGAAAAACAATATTAAACAAAAATGAAATAACATCAAGTATTATTGGAAGACTAATAACATGCAACAAAGACAAAGAACTGAAGACCAGCGATACCAACCAAACAGAATAAAAAAGAAAGCAAACAAAAAGCATGACATACTGATCTAGATTTGCAGGCTATCACCGCTGTGTCTACCGCTGTGAAATAAAGTGAACCAATGTGGCTTCGAACAGTAATACCACACAGTGTTAGCGGTGCTATATCAAAACTTTGATATCGACTAGCATATACGCGAGCATGCCAACCGTGTATCATATCAACCATGCTGTGAAAAAAGCTCGTTAACTTGGAGAATAAAGAGCAAAGGACGCTGACCTAGCTTGGACAAGAAAACATATCCGGTAAGACATGTGTAAAGTGCAAACTGTCTATAGATATATGAACACATAAACAATACATGTTGATAAAGATTTTTCAAGTAATAAAGTGCAACCTATTAGATGCGTCTGAATGTGATTTGGCGTAAGTACGATGCTGATCTATTGAAAACAAATGGCTAATACTAAATTTTAAAAATCTAACTTTTAAAATGATAGCAGAAAAAATAAATTTAAAAAAAAAAAGATTCTTTCCTACTGACTTCGTACAAATTCTGCTATAAATCATACCGTGAGTACACTACTTAACATATAGCCAGGACCAGTAGTGTGGTCAAATAATTCAGCTCTCATGAGGCAAGACAGTGAAATAGGAACAATGCAATGAGGGTGCATCTTTCATTACCGTCTTTGTGCTGCCCACTGTACTGGATTCAAGCCTCGTGCTTCGTAACTTCGTGAGTGAAAAAAATGAAAATATTTTAAAAAATAACGAAGTAAAACAAATCAAACTAAATTAATAAAAAATTGTTTTCGGAAAATTTAATTATATTTATGCATAACTTAAAAAAAAAAAAAAAGCATGAGGACCGCTCTGCTATACACTCATAGCGGTATGCTACACAATCAATTGATTTGTATAAGAACTGAAAAATTTATAAACTGGTTGTGCTTTACCTAAGAGCGTTCCCCATGCCTTTCTGTTTAGTTGTGTATAAATAATATTTTAAAATTAATTTTCATTTTTATAACAATTATTATTTTATTTTTTCAAATGTGATATGAAAAATTGTGAAAATCTGAAATTTTGTTGGAGTTTGGAATGTGCTAGATAATCCCGTTTTATTCGAGAGTAAAGGTGGTTGTACCTGAAAAGGGTTACATCGGTCTCTTAAAATGAAATTATTTTATTTTTTTAGTTTAACGTCTCATAATTATGCTTGTTAGGCTAACGGACAAACAAGTGAATGATGATGAAACAATTGGTGTAATGAGAATATGGAAGGAAAAAAACCGAGGCACTCACGGACATAATTTATCCACAAAAACAAATTTGCAGGGGATCAAGGTACGGACCCCATGTACCAGAGATATCCATACCCTAAAATAAAACAACAGATCGAACTTCAAAATATGTACTGTATAAATACATACAAATATACAGGGTGTTTCAAAACAACACCGACAACGTTTGTGATATGATTCCTGACACGAAGATAAGACGAAAATTATAGACCAACCTGCTTCCCTTCGAAGTTATAGGCTGCCGAAAACATGAAAAAAAAAAAAAAGAACTTTAAAGGTAAATAGATCCGAAAATATAGGACCTGCCGTAGTAGGGTCAAGACTTCACTTAGAAACTAATATGTGAACTATCCAGATATACATGCTTCTCAATCTTAAGGTACTCAGGCAATTTTTTTTATAGAGAGTTTGGTACGGGCATATAATTTGAAGTATTCACCAACTATCTCTACCTAGGTATAAAAATTGTTGCGGAAGTATTGCAGGATTCTGAAACATGGATATTTGGATAGGACACATACTAGTTTCTAAATAAAGTTTTGATCTGACTACGCTAGGTTCCCTAGTATTGGAGCTATGGACCTTTAAAATTCATGTTTTCGTGATTTCGGCAGCCTGTAACTCCGAAAGGAAGCATTTGTGCACCCAGGCTGGTCTATACTTTTCGTCTTATCTTGATATCAGGGATCGCTTTCCAAACGCTGTCAGTATTGTTTTGAAACACTCTATATAAAAGTAACAGAGGAATATTGTAGTCACCCATCTTAAGTGGCTGTACAAAATTCCATCATTGTATGACATAAGGAAATTAAAGCTGCGGGATTTGAGAACAGAGTTAAACAATTATTATAAATTAAAGAAAAGCATTAGATGCAAAACATAAAAGCTCAACAAGTCAACAACTACAAATACAAACTAGTTAACACGCAAAAACATTTACGATCCAATGCTTAATACAGTAAAATAGATCAAAACACGTTTCCTTGAATCGGAATAGCAACTTTCGAGTCTGGTTAAAATTTATCTGGGGGTACAGAATATTCCGCACTGATTCAGCACAGTCACTCAGTTTAGGAATTACTTGAATTTAAAGTAGAGAACTCCTGTTTATAAAGAAAAATCTAATGATGTTACAAACTGATGCAGTAACTACATGTAACTCAGTTAAATGTGCACCACGGGAAGGCAATAACTCTTTCCACTTACACTGCAAAAATTTAAAAGAAACAAAGAACACATAAATTTACTATCACAAAAAAAAGAATACTATTTCTTCACTGCTTATCTGTCTAACTGCCCTTAGTATTAGTTATATAATTTGTGTGTTATATACTAGCTCCGAGTGGTTCTGTATGCTCATGTGTTGACATTCAAGCAGTAGCGTTAGCGTCCATCTTCCTGGGAGGGGCAAAACTGTCTACCAACATAATAGTATCAGTTTTTTGTTAGTATATTACTATACAATTTATTAAAAGAATGTGATTTTCAAATCATGGGAGCAAATTCCCCCTCACTTCCTAGATGTCCCTGCATTCAAGCTGCGGATGCAAGGTGAAACATAAATATATTAGTTGGATTGCTTGGTTGTTGGTTTGGGTTTAACACCCCTTCCAGATGAATACTATTCCAATTACTAAAGGTCTAGAACTACTTAAATCGATAAATACTCATCATAATTGAAATAACGCTAGAGTGGATGACTATTTAAGCAATTGTTGGTACATCAGTTTTTTTTTTAATTTTTTTTTTTTTTTATTTATTTAAAGAAAGGAAAAACTCTTTAAGATAAACAGCACTAGATATTACAACTTACTTCGCGAGGGATTACGTTTGTTGGTAGTCGGATTTTGAAATGCTTAATCTAAAACTATAACCAAACTAAATGGTTCGTATTTTTAAGTTATTTTAGCTTAATCGCATACCAAAAAGGACAAATGTCATGTTTCCATTTCCTTGTTCCCTTAACAGTTGGATATATTGAAACTGAAAGTCTATCTCTAGAAACTACTAAAAATTCCTTGTATTTCCTGGCAGACAAAATGCCCCAAACCTTACATGAAAAATATTTATTTATTTTTCCTGGGGGTAAGCTGACTTTGCAATTGATCGGCAGTCCACTAAAAATTAGACGATTCATATTTCGTTTCTTGTAATGCTTGTCTTGCTCCATTGGGGGAAGGGTGTGGGGTAATTGCCAAACAAGAATTCAGAACTCAGTTTTTCTCTTATATTATTTCGACTGCTTTCTCTACTCGGAATGAGATGTATACCATTAAGTAGTATAAGAAGCCCTTTATATTTACTAGTGATGTGGGCAATGTGTGTACCTTAGGAACTGCCCCATCCGAAAAGATCTAATTATCTAATGGTCGACTGCAACAGTTGAGATAGTAAATTGAACAAATTACTTTTACCTCAAATTTTTTAAGTACCAAATTCTGAAGAACTACTGAATTAGCGATGTGGCAGCAATCCACTTCTTACCTACAAAGAAATAAGAAAAACAAATTTTAGTAATTTTTTCTACATTGTAAGCATATAATAAAAAAACGTTCATAGATAAAGCACATACAAATTGATAGATTTCACTGAGCTGAGTAGAATAAGTATATACATCTTCATGTGCAGTTTTCGAAGAAATCGAGAAAAGACTTTTTTTTTTTGTAATCCTAAAAAGTGATATTAAAAGATACCCAAGCCACATATATAAAAAAAAGAAACTAACTGGAAGAAAGTATATCCTCACCAATGTTTCCATAACTATACTAGCAAGATGACACTGTACAATATGATTAACTCAAACTTGAACTTTTGTTTTACCTATAATAATGTGCGAAGATGAGACCTGATCAATCGATAGATAGCATCTATGTGAACAAAATGACATGCTTTGAGGGTGAATTCACACTCGTTTATATCAATCAAAGTGAAGTTTAATGGAGCTAAAATTTATGTACTTCGTTATCAATAACACATCTTTTTTTCTGGAACAGACTGTACTAGTACTTAAAGCGAGGCTATATGCAGGGCCGTAACTTGTGGGGAGAGCAGGAGGCAACTGCCCTCCTAGGGGAGCTCCCACCGTTCAAGAGGGTACCACTTTAAGACAAAATTTTCTTATTCCATAAAGGATACGAACATGAATTATAAATGAAGCATCAAACAGGTTCACTACATTACATAAACAAAACAGCACACAAAAAGTAAATAAAACAAAAATTAATCGTGGGCCCATTTCAGTACAAAAATGTCTACTATTAGGGTCCCTAGAAATAATATTTATTCGTATGGTTTTGAGATTTCTAAATATCGTCCCCTTAATTAATTTGTAATGTATGGAACGGTTCCAGGGGCGTGACTAATGGCCCCGCAGACCGTGCCATGTGGAAGAGCCCACAGGCTCCGGAGGCTCACAAAGAGTAAGAGAATGATAGAAAGAAGGGGGTCTATTTTCGAATTTTAAGGCCTATTTTTCGAAATGTTAAAGCTTTCTCCCCCCCCCCCGAAAAAATTAAGTTACGGCGCTGGCTATATGAGACATGGACCTACAGCTTAAGTGGGATGTGGTTCACATGAGTTCCCGTCGGAATCCAACCTGTTTTTTTTTTTTCATCAAACGTGCGTACGCTACCCACACACCCACGAGGGACCTCTTACATTATACTCGTACAAACCGGTATTAATAATTTTGTTTGGTAACTACGTACTTTTATACCCGGAACATACCTCGCGCAGCTAAATTACTGAATATGGATTGGATAAAAGCAAAATAATAATGAACTAAGAATAGGAAACCACTGAGAGAAACCTTAAAAACGCTACTTTTAGAAACGCTGTCTTTCAGTAAGTTGAATGTTGTTAGCCAAGCTATTGGATAAAGATTAACGCCGTGTCCAAAAGATACAAATGTGCATTTGAAGTACGCTTCTTTCCGGAACTGACGTCACCAAGTGTGTGCCAAAAGATCCAAGTTCACAAGTCTGCGAGTGCATAGTGCGTAGTGTGCCAGGACGCACACTCATGTCCAAAATTATTGTCGCATGTCTATAAATATGATGTTGTAGAAAAATAATTTGATAATGAATTCGCCCGGTATTTCTTATAATGTTAGCATGTGTATAATCAGCTAAGACATGTATGTGGTAAATTTCATGTTAAAAGAGCAGTAAACAAGAACAATAAAACGAAAATAAAACTTTCTTGTCCATTTAGCAACATTTTGTTTTACTCGTTGTAATTTTCGTATTTGTAATTCCTTTCCTATGAAATTTACCACAAATATACTTTTCCCCGATTATACACACAGTATCAGTATTGAAAGTACCATACTAAATCATTTTCAAATTATATTCTTACAAGAAGACAGTTATAGATATGCGACAATCAATTTAGACATGAGTATACACTACGTTAGCACGCTTGTGTAGTTATGATGGCACTCCTTTGGAGTAGAATCAACAATAATGTCAAAATAATTTAATAAAATTTTAAAAGGCATAAGCCATGGAGGAGTTCGCATTTCCCAAAGTAGTTTTGCGCCAAATTATTGTTAATAACGCTCTCTTAAGTACCTTCGTAACGCTCTTGCAAGTTAGCTGTTTCGTTTGCAATAAAATTCCTAACTTATTTTTAGAGACTAAGCGCCTTATGCAGAGTCGTTTGACGTATGATTAGCGTCATACTGAAGACCTGACTACTGCAGGATATGATTAGCGTCATACTGAATACCTGATTACTGCAGGAAACATGTTAGTAGAATTCTTTAGTATGGCACTAATCACGCATCAGAACGAATCTGCATAAGGCCTTAAGAAATTAAGCACATTGCTTGCAGATAGCACCCGTAACAGTGTCATCAGCGCCTTAACCACTAGTGCTGCTCTCCTCTCAGTGGATTAATGAATATTCCCTCGCGCAAGTATGCCTAATAAATAGAACTTCGCCAATAGTTTATTGTCTTCTATGTTGTTATGAGAATATGTATTTGGAATTATTATTGCCTTTACACTCCGTTCTTGTTAATCCGCACGTGAAAGATCCGAAATGACAAATATTTGCAGATACGGCAAAGCTGAAGCTTTTGGCACACATGAAAGAAACACTTAACTCTTCGTGTCACGGTGTTCCGCAAAAGTTATGTAAAATGTGGTATAATATAAGTACAACCGTGCTTCAAAGAGTTAAGTCATTTTATGGTTGCCCCATACGGTCAATCTGCACGATATATAAATATTTAATTTAAATGGAAAGTCATTTATCTAAAAATAATAATAAAAAAAATACTTTTTGTAGCACGCGAAATTCTTTCTTTTGTTATCAATGTTTCATTGTCTACCACAATAAGGTGCTGGAACGAAGTGCGGATTAAAAGCTAATTTGATGAAGTGTACACTATCTAGTGTCCACTCCGTTTGTAGTTTTCGAGCGTGCATTCTCGAAGTGTGCACTGCGCACTTTTGAACATTGCCTACAATTAGGAATTAGATTTCTGGGCTTTCGGTAGCTATGTCCATGTTAGCCCGTCACATACGAGGGAATACCTCCCTCTTCCATCAGACCGCCCAGGGAATTCATAAGGAAGAAAGGAATGGGAAAGCAAGGAAGCGGCCAGGGACTATTATGGTAGATGTGAATGATGAAAACCTCACTCACGATAACTGACCTGGAAAAGCCATTATACTTTTTCGACCGGGTGTTTCCACCGGAACCGCTCGCACCAAAGATGAAAGCGCTAACAACTACATTATGCGGGGCTACTTTAAAGAGACGCCATCCGAAACTTTTTTAAATGTAAAGAACTATTAAAGTGTCTAACACATGCTATTTGTGCCTGTGGCTCTGGATTTGATCCAGATTAGGGTGTTTACCTTGCAGAAAAATCAGAATTATTTATGTTTCCACCTTCGACTTTACTTGCACGATTTTTTTCAACCTTTACTTGATCTACATTAAAGGTATTCATTTACACCTAATTTCTCATTATATATCAATTTGTTTTCCGGATTAGCTGTCCGTTTTATATGAACTTCCAGCCCACTGGCATTACGAGTAACATGACGGATACAAATTGTTTCGTCACTGGCATCTTCATTAACGTTCCACTCTCTCAATCAAAACTATAAAAAAGGCCATGCGACAGAATAAGTATCCTTATGACTTTATCTCAGATGCACGGGCGTCCGTAGTAGGAGAAAATGAAATGGAATCTTTAACTTTTACGTCCCACGGTTATGCCAGTTAGGCTAAAGGGGAAGGTGATGATGAGAAATGAAGGAAATGGTGGAATGAAGAAAATGAGAGAACATGGGAGAACCTAAGTAAACCCACGCACATGGTGTTTGTCCACCACCAAGTTCACCTGGCGCGAGCTGGAATCGAACCAAGGTCCCCATGCTTCAGAAGTGAACTTTCTATCACTGAGCTTCCGCGGGGGCCACTACCTCTTGGATTTTTTAAACTGACTCGGTTCTTTGAAATACATGTCAAAATAGATTTGTCTACCCACTTCTACAGTATTTAATGTATTCACTGTAGCTAATAAAGTTATCCAATGTATGTATTTTACATTGAATATTCTGTGCATCAAGATGTGTATCTTCGCGACTTCTCTTGTGTGTCGGCCTTTCGCCTCCCCTCGAAAAAAAGGAAAAAAATCTGCGGGTTTCTTGCTCAGATAAACTGAAAACGGAGGAAAATTATTGTCCTACTCAAATTCTTAAAATCTACGAAAAAATCGTATTTAATGGAAACAGACTCAAGATAGTAACTGGTACACGTACGAGTAACAAGGTTGTTTTATTTCTTTAACAGAAAATAACCCATTTGTTCTGTTGCCATTAACTACTTATCAAATATAACAATTTACATGAAAAATACACAGAAAGTAGTGTGTCTACAAGCTCGCATTAGGAAGTAGGAAACATGCCTGGAATTTCTTGCACCTCGGCTATTTTTCATCATGGCAAAGTCCTTTTTTCTACTCCTCCTTTCGCCTTATGAAGAATGCGATGGGAACTCAAGCTGTCCCAGAGCTTCATGTAGTTATTTACTGAAGAATGTTTCCGCCCGGTCTCCATCCAAAAACTTTCCAGAATTCCGAGCGCTTCTGTTTATATTCCGGAGTGGATCTCCACTTAGCATCTCCACTGAATCATTCACGGCTCTCGGAACACTGTGATCATCTATCCCCAGCTCTGTTCCCCCAATGCAGGTCTGCACTCGTGATACTAATACACAAAGGAGAGGTCCACAAACGTATTTCCACGAAATGTCTCTTAAGCCGCGCAGTCCACCATCTCAGAAAAGAATAAACTATCCATTTGAACCAATCCACAGAAGCCTATTTCCATATTAAATATACATAATACAATACAGAACGAAAGTAAAACTATATCTACGTACTATTAAATTTGCATTTGTAGACTACAGAGGCTTCAGCATTTGTTTGACAAGTATATTTCTGGAAAACACTACGAAGAAAACCACTCAGCCTCTAAGGTACCATAACGACTTTAGTTTGATTTGGCTACGGAAAACTACAAAATCTCACACTTTAGTTGTCCAGTTCCAAGAACTGGAGCTCACTCGACTTTTGCAAGAATCACACGCTGTGAGATTAGTTCCTAAACCAGTCTTGCCTCAAGTCACATTTGGAGACTCGGTCTGAATTTATCAACTTCTCTATGAAGGAGCTCAGAATTAATGAAAATATATTAAAAAGGACAAATTTATAGGAGAATCTTCTAAATGCAAAAGTTTGGTAACGTAAAATTTGTCTGTCTGTCTCCCATGAATTATGACAACATATACAGTAGCTATACAAGACGGATATTAAAATGTAGATTCATAAAACCTCATTTTTTAAAACGTGAAATGTGCACCACATGTACGTTACTATTCTAAATATATATATTCTTATGAAATGAAATGAAATCTTTGAGTTTTACGTCCCACGATTATGCCGGTTAGGCTAAAGGAGACGGTGAAGATGAGAAATGAATGAAATGGTGGAATGAAGAAAGTGGGAGGAAACGGGAGAACCCCGAGAAAACCCACGCACACGGTGTTTGTCCACCACAAAGTTCACTTGACGGGAGCTGGGATCGAACCCGGAACCCCAAGCACCAGAGGTGAACGCTCTACCACTGAGCCACCGCGGCCCCCAAATATATTTTTAAAACATCCTAACTAATGAAGAGTCAAAGTAGTCGCTGCAGTCGTTACATCAGTGGTCGCCAAACTTATAAAGCTTCTGAGCTACCAACCAAAAGAACTATCTTTTTTTTTTTTTAATCTAACATTTGTTTATTTCCTAAACTTACATTCCTAGTAAATATTAAATCAAACTATGCAAGTTAGCAAAGGCATGACATACACACGAAAAACACAATTTCTACAAAACCACGGGTATACAATCAACTGTGAGATGAGGCTGACAATGTCAGTTGCCCGAGAGAAACAAGCAGTTGTCATCAGTGCCCCCTGTCGTTAGCGTCAGTTGAGTAGAGGAATCAAGGTTTCCCACTCGAAGCGTTAACGCGAGCTACGGAAAATGTCCCAGCGAGCTACTAGTAGCTCGCGATAGACGGTTTGGCGATCACTGATCTACATTTTCACAGCATACACCTCAGCATTCAGAACTCTACCACGGAAATTGAACTGACTTCTCCCACACATATATATTAAACAATAATGATAGAAACTCTTGTTCTTGCCTCATCTTTTTTTCCTATTCATGATTTTTATTTCTTTCTCTAAACTAGCTCATTGTTTTTAAGTGCAATTTCCCTACAGTTATCCATCGGAACATGATGTTTCATTTATACTAAACTATCATTTTAGTCTTGGAGAAAATGTTATGGACTTCCAAATCTTTAATAAGTTTTATCTAAGGTTACCATATTCTGGAATGCCAAAATGCAGACATGGTTTCATTTGGCTAACTCGCTATATAAAAATTAACTTTCGACACAAGAACGACAAGTTTGATATTTTCAAGCTTGCTTTTAAAATGTCATTTTAAATATTATATATATATATATATATATATATATATATATATATATATATATATTAAACAAGAACATTTAGAGTGCTTCATGTTGTCTTTGACTATTTCAGAGCTCATAGTGGTCGGGTCTCTTGTAAATAGTTGAAAAGTGACTAAAAGCACTCCCTGACCAAAAAATGACCAAAAGCACACGAAAAAGTGACAATCTTATCATGCCTCTTTTTCCCTTTGTCAATTTCTCCATCCTCTCTCTCTCTCTGTTTGTTATTTTGTTTTATCTTTACTTCTTCTTTTTGAGCTTCCTCCTTTCTTAGGTTTTTCTAAGTGTGCTTTGTAGTTACGGTAAGCAGACTTAGTAGATGTAAGAAGCTTCTGAGTAAGTGGAACCAGTTCAGGCCTATTTCTGAATTTCCTCATCCCAGACATTATATTTAACTTAGCATTGAGAGTTCTGAAAGCCATGAAATATTCAAATTCATCACCTATTCTTAAGAAGAACATACAAGAAGCATAACACAAGACGAACATGATGAACCACACAAACACACATACACAACGTCGAGCGGAGGGTTAACTATTACGAGAGAACACTAAAAGACTATTATGATAGAAGAAAGAATAGACACAGAAGGGTTCTCAACCCCACCTTGCTTAAGTATCCACCAACCATCCACTGTGCTTTAGAAAGAATAAAACCTGAAATGAGAATAAAGCTGAGTGTTTCACATGTGGCAGCAAGTACTGAAGCTTTCGGAAGAGTAATGAGTAACAAGTTTCTTCCTTTTTCCATTTATAATATTTTTCTTAGAAAACTGCCAATGCAAAACATAAATCACACGAAAAAGTCACTTTACCTCCCAAAAAAGTAACTTTTAGTGACAAATTTGAAAAAAAAAAGTAAGTTTTAGTGACCAACTTGAAAAAAAGTAACTTTTAGTTTTAAAAAAAAGGTAACTCGCTATGAGCCCTCCTATTCATTTTTTTTTTTTAAAGAATAACTTTTTCTTTGTATACTCATAGCTTTGAATATAGTTTTACATGTTAAATGTTTGAAATTGAACTGACAACATACTTGAGCTTAAAAAATGTGGACATGTCCGCATAAATGCGGGCATATGCTGACCCCAGCATTGTCACATTCAAAAAGGCATGTTTCACTCCTTGAACTTTATTACAAACAAGAGCCAGTGGAAAACTTGTCACAGATACACTCATATCTTGCAATTTTTATTCACACTAAGGCTTATATCTTTTTTTTTAAAAAAAGTTTCATATATCATGCATAAAGCATTTCCAACAGAGATATTGCAGATTCTTCGGGTCATCGGGCAACAATATAAAACGAGTAAATGGAACTAACACTTGTTAGATACCAATTAAAAAAAAAAAACTGTTAATGTTTTTGCCTTGGATATGGAATACCTGAGTTCGATTCCCGATTAAATAACATGACTTGAGTCATGTCTGCGTTTAGTAAAGACTGGGTGCTAAAAACACATTACGCATTCCAGAAAAACGAAAACACTGTACTCGACTTAAAATACATATGTTGCTTCCTGAATGTAATCTTGTGGAGGATTCATAGATGACAGCAGGAAAAAATAACACAATTATGGGATTTATACTACATTCGATAGCAATACAGCACGCACACACTGTATTGCCTACCAATCAATCTTCTCATAATGCACCACTGCCGTCACTATTATTCCATATAAGGACACAAGGCAACGACATGAGATTCACGAAAATTACCGCCACCTTTTGATAAATGTCCATTTAGAAGGGAAAATGTCGGTATGATTCAGCACTGAAAATACACGATCATAATTGTAGAACGTACTTGTTGGACATACAGTAGTTACAAAATGGATTATCACTACACATGGTACTACAACATCGTATCATAGGACCTTACACCATTTTGTTACTACAGAATGACTTGAACGAAGTATAATTAACCTATACAATCACCAACAAAAGATTAAAACTAACCTATTCTTGTCAGCAACTTAGTAACGAAACTATTAATTTGAATAGACCTCCCTTTAACAATATTATTACCAAGTATTATTACGAGTACTCGTACAGGTACTATTAGTAGTCTACAGCGTACTGAGCCTTTTGCGCACGAGATGGTGTTAGTGTCCCAAATATCAGGTTATATGAATTGCACCAGGGCTAGACTAGCGATGTTAGAAGGAAATTTCCCGCGGCGTAAGGAGATTTAGCAAAGAAATTTTTGAGGGAAAAGGGGAGATTTTACGAATATGAGACAAAAAGCAGGGAAATTTAGTTTTTCTACAAATGTTATGTAAACACTGCAGCAGCACGACGAAAGACGCTGGCATTCTTTTCAGAATTTCACACACAAAATGATAAACTTTTTCTTTTCCACAAGTCTTCCGCGGCTTGGCTTGAGGATGTTATTACACAAGATAATATTGAAATAAACTAAAATAATATATAGTAAACTACAATTAGGGAAACTTTATCTTTAAAAGGGAATTTTTGAGCATTCCTGAGGGAAATTTTAACTTTAGGACGTAACATCATTTAACAGTTGACAGTTGACACTAGTAGATGTGTTACAAGTGCTAAAATTCTTATAATCTAAGGTAAGGTATTAAGCCGTGAAGGTAATTGATTTTTCCGCAAAACTGCTTTATATTTTACAATTTTATTTTGATAAAGGTGTAGATGCAGTGCAGGCAAGCTGAGAAATTTGTGCTGTGTAGGATACGTTATCAAATGAGGATTCTATCGCTTTCGTTCTGAAAATTTCGATGTTCAAAATGTTCCTCGCAGTGGGACAATCACAGCGAAAATGACTGATATTCTGGCAAAGTCGAGCAAGACTTGTAAGGCTTGTAAGCAGTCATGAGATCGCCAATGACCTAAACATCCATCACCAAATAGTTTTAATACATTTGATGAAAGCGAATACAAAAAGACGCCAGACTTTTGGTTGCCACATGACAATACAAAAACATTTACTCGATAGAATTTCTTTCAGCGAATCTTTAATTAAACGTAACGAAATCGAGCCATTTGTGAAGCGGTTGATCACAAGCGATGAAAACTGAATAACCTAAGACAATAATGTGCGAAAAGATCGAGGTCGCAGCTACGAGAATCTCCACAGTGTGGTGAAGCCCACACTTATCCCTAGGTACGTTATGTTGTGCGTTTGGTGGGATTGGAATGACATCGTGCATCGGAAGCAACTGTTGCTTGTTGCTGGAAAAAGCGGTAGACTCGAATGTGTACTATTGGCGCGGGTGAACTTAGTAATTCAAAAGAAATGGCTGGGACCCGTTAATAGAAAGAGTGTCTTATACCACGCTGACAACGCTAAACCACATACATATTTAATAACCCATGTTTAATAAATAGAGAAAATATGACAGAGATGTTAATGCATCCACCAAATAGCCCGGACCTGGCACTGTCGAATTATTATTTCTATCAGTCTCTTAAGAACTCTCTGAGTTCTGTTAAGTTAGTTTCAAAAGAACCATGTGAAACCAGGCCCGTATCAACGGGGGTCTCGGGGGACCCCCCCTCTAAATTTTTACTGGCCCGATAAGATTTTCACGATATGCTTGCAAATGAACTACAAGGTGTACAACTTTGCTTCCGCCGTTTTCCGATAGGTGACTACAACGGTAAGTAGCGGTCGAAATAAACAGATCGCAGACGTCAGGCAGTTAGCTTGGACCTCTGTCGACATAACCCCATTCAAGCATTAGTCGATTTGTGTGTGCATCGTAAAGTTGTTCTCGCTTGAAAATGTCAGGTTACGAGCCAAATTCTCGCCATTTGCGGGAGGTTCTACTTTTTTGTTATAATATGAAGAAAACTGCGGCTGAGTCTCATCGAATGCTCTCAAGTACTTATGGTGAGGACGCTATTAGTGAGACAATGGTGACTTACACCGTGCTCGTGGGTTTTCTCGGGGTTCTCCCGTTTCCTCCCACTTTCTTCATTCCACCATTTCACTCATATCTCATAATCACCGTCTCCTTTAGCCTAACCGGCATAACCGTGGGACGTAAAACTTAAAGAATGGTGACTTTAACGTCGAAGACCGGCATAGTGGTGGAAGACAAAGTTTTCGAAGATGCAGAATTGGAGACATTGCTGAGTGAAGCCTCACGTCAAACTCAAGAAGAATTGGCACGATCATTGGGAGTGACACAGCAAGCCATTTCAAAACGGCTCAAAGCCATAGGTACGATTCGGAAAGAAGAAACTTTGGTCCTGGGTGAGTGGAAACCAAAAGACGTTAAACGGCGATTGTGTGTTTGTAAACAGTTGCTTCAGAGGCAAAAACGGAAGGGATCTCTGCGTCGCATTGTGACCGGGGACGAAAAATGGGTTTATTACGATAACTCTAAACGAAAAAAAAAATCATGGGGATATCCCGGCCATATTTCCACGTCGACGGCCAAACCGAATATTCATGGTTCCAAGATCATGCTCTGCATTTGGTAGGATTAGCTCGGCGTCGTGTACTATGAGCTGTTAAAACCAAGTGAAACACTCCAGATGATCGTTATCGAACGCAATTATTGTGTTTGAGCCGAGCATTAAAGGACAAACGGCCGCAATACAGCGAGAGGCACATCAAAGCGATTGTGCAGCACGACAACGCTCGACCCCACGTTGCAAAAGTGGTCAAAATGTACTTCGGAACGTTAAGATGGGAAGTCCTACCCCACCTGCCGTATTCTCCAGATATCGCTCCCTCTGATTATCACCTGTTTCGATCAATGGCGCATGACCTGGCTGACCAACACTTCCGATCTTATGAAGAAGTCAAAAAGTGGATCGCCTCCAAAGATGAAACATTTTTTGACGCGGCATTCGTACGCTGCCCCATTGGGAGTAAGTAGTGGCCAGCGATCAACAATACTTTGAATCATTCCTGGGTAAGCAATTTGTTTCGTTAAAGCGTCATATTTTGGGGGAAAACGGCAGAAGCAAAGTTGTACACCTTGTATAATATGGTTGGATCACTCCCCCCCCCACACACACACACATTTTACGTTCAGGGGTATTATACGTATTACGAACGCTTATGTATATATTCTACTTTAGTATATAAGATTGTTTCTAGTACTATTGTTTTCTATTTCTCTGTTTAGCTTTCTACATGATTCCAAATGCTACTCTTAGTATCATTTTTCTTTCGTGCATATGTGTGAATGTGCCTGTGAGAGCTACTAAACTATACCAGTGACTCGTTAAAATTAACCACGAAGGTAAAAACAACGACATCGCTTGGAACATGAGAATGTAACACAGTCATCAATAACAACCAACTAGCTTCCGTGGCTGCTACATCGACATCGAATGCATATCGATCGTACCAAATTGCATTTTTACGAACCAAACTACACCCCACCACAAGCTTTTTTATAAAGCTTTTGTTTCACATACCAGGGTCAAAGAGAGGATACAGTGCACATTTCTCCTTCCATAATTTTTAACTTCGATCTTCCAATACTGTTATTTATACATTCGTTTTTTTTTTTTTTTTTTTATGAGTAGAATCTGTGGATAATTTTAAAATGTATTCATTTCTTCAGTATTTTAGATACATGAAAAGGGATAGTCTGTACCACATGTTCGAACTTCTGTATGTGTATTATCAGCCCTTTTATCTCACCCTGTGCACTATAAACTACGTAACGCAAATAATCAGGAATTTACATTAAGAATAACTAAGAACTGGGAGAATAGTGTTACAGGAAGAATCAGTATTTAATATCGTGCAAGTGTAGTTTTGGCGCACCACTAGAAATAATTGTTGAAAAATTGCAATTCTGTCACTAACTTGTTTCTTATTGTCTCCTAAAATATTTGCGCTGAGCGGCATGAAAATATCTCACTTGGCATAGATAAAATAGAAGAGGGCCACCAGAGATAATTGTATTTATACGCAAATCGAAAAGGAGTTGAAATTTTTTGACAATTTCCGGATGTATTTCATAAGAACTACACTGCAAAAGCACAAACCAACCTGTGCTAGATGGCTACTAAAAAGCGCGAATGCTACCTAACCGAGTCAGCGTAGAGCGAAGCTGGTGGGCCGGCGCGGGGATGTGTCCGAAGGGAGCAGGCACGTCAGCGATGGTGGGTATACTTGTAAGCAAGGACAGTGAAAAGGAAGTGGATTTTGGCAAATATGTTTCAATAGCACTTATTATGGCTTTACACAGCTTCTGTACACTGTGCAGAAGTACACCGCCGCCGGAAAATAGCATTTAATATAGTCATCTATCATATGCACTCACTTGTTTTATGCACCGTAAACCACTTATAATGTTTTTACACTAGTAACCCTACACTTGAAAACCTTACATACAGCTGTATTACTTTGTATAAAATTTTGTCGGATGCAGAAATATGTTCCTTATGAATATATCTTTTTATACTAAGTATTCAATTTCACCTGTAAATCTTCCAAAATGTGGTGTACCAAAACTACATCAACACCCTTAATATTACGAGAAGCATTAGAAAAGGAACCACTCAAATTCATTACTCCGTAATATCAATGAAAATGATTTCCTCTCTACACTAGACAGTGTGATTTCGGGTTAAGTTCCAAAGTTGGTCGGCCGTTTCTAGCAAAATTTTGACAATTTACCAGAAAGAAATGGCTAAGTTGTTCGTTTGTCTGCTTGATAATATGTAAGGAGAGCGAAAGTTGTGTTTATTCTTTTATATAAGCGGTTATAAACATGGGACTATTTGGCAAGCGGAGGGAACTACTTCGCTCAAGGTTCCCGCGTGGGTTTGTTGTGGGGAAGTAACGAGCATTTGTATTGTGAACATGGTTGTAGGTGTACAGAAACGCTCCATTTGGTATCTTTATGCAGAAACGATAAATTAGACTACATTAATTTCAACAAAATAGGCCTAAACTTCCCTAACCCGATTCTACCCTACCCTACTTATCCCTACCTTATTCTACTCTACCCTACCCTGCTGCATTATATCCTTTTAAAGCGGTCGTAAAAATTGACGATTTTTAAATTTTCGTAGCTATTATTACGCTTTTTGTCGAAAACCAAGTGGATGACCAACTTCAGAATAAATGCCGTGATTTCACTTAAGTATATGACTGGTATTAAATAGTCATAGTCATGTCCACAATTTCGTAGTTTACCACAGTGTTGCGTGATCTGAAGTTTAAAAGTAACGAGGTTATGTTCCAAAAGTAGCGGTTTCAACTAGCCCAAACATAAAAATGAATTGTTTTGAAGCTATCGATCATCTGGAATTGGAAATACGTCAAATGTCTGGGTTGACGAAGGTCAGGCGGCAGCAGGGACTTTCGTACTGTTCGAGCAAATCCATACTACGTGAGGACCAGTAAACAGTAGTGTGGAATGGACTGGGCAGACGGTAATAATATAAAGTGGGTACTGATTTACAATGATGTATGTTTTCTTGAATAAGTTTTGTGGGCGCTGAAATACAACGTCCCGTTTCTTCACTGTTATTCCTCACTTCTACAATTCATTTGCTAATTTCTTTATCTG
This sequence comes from Thermobia domestica, assembly GCF_964235325.1. Lineage (NCBI taxonomy): Eukaryota > Metazoa > Arthropoda > Insecta > Zygentoma > Lepismatidae > Thermobia > Thermobia domestica. Next base: position 233,311,447 of record NC_137456.1, read on the forward strand.
GAGGCTATGAATTTTGGTTTTCATTGTAACTCAATTTACTCATTACGTTAATATGGATGATACAGTGTTACAAAAGTGCAATGTTCACATTTACACAGCACCGTACAGCATCTAGACATAGGCATTAACTGAGCCACCAACACGGTCAGTTATACTACAACAGCGCAAACTCCACAAAAGTCTAATGTTGTCAGATCTAGACATCAAAAAATATTAAAACAAAATTAAACTAGTATCCAACATGCCAGTTTTAGTAAAGCAATTGTTCATTGTTTATAAAATACTCAACAAACAAAACTTTCACTGTGTTATATAAAACTAACCATATGAAAATAAAGTCGCAGATCGTTGTTATAGCCTGTAGATAATTAAAAGTAGTCAAAAAGTAATGTGTCGCCCAATTTGAAATTTTGGTAGCGAGAGCACTTACAAAAATCGCCCAATATGCTACTTTTTAGTCCAATCTGGAAACACTGTTTACGGTCTTAAAAAAAAGTAATAGAAAAGCTACATAGTACATAAAATTAGAAGTGCGTTACACTACCTTGAAATGAAGTTATGATTTATTGCGCTGTAGTAATTAATTATCATGTGAGTTCTGAAGAGTAAATATGGGAACACTGACATGATTCAGAAGTAATGTTACCCACGACACGAGAAATAAGGTTTTCTGTTCGTAGTATCTCTCGTAAATTGTGTGAAGTCTCGTCTTGCTTCGATCCTCGAAGGATTCTTTCTTGTCTTGATTCTCGAAAAGTATTCATCATTTCGTTATATTAATTTATATATTTGACTTCTGGAATAAATCTTGGCAGAATATTGCATTTAGTAATAGGATATTAATGTGCTATACACAAATACCTTGAATAACGAACACTAATTAAAAAAGATATGTATGATCCAGGTTTCTTAATCAATCTTCATACTCAAAAGAACATGTAAGTAATTCACAGCACAGAATTACTAGTAACTGATTTTAACAAGATAAATTCTGTGGCACCATGCATGAAACCCATAACACACAAAATTTTGAATATGGAGATAATGGTACCCCTGCAATGCTAGACCATTTACACATCATCCCTCCAATCGTTAATGTTGCATATACAGTAGCATAGCAGCAACATAGATGGTATCATAGTCTAGAAATCTTTAATAAAGACATTTCCATGCATTTAGAGTTGATTTTCTATGAACTTTGTTTGTGTGGGTTACGGGTTTCATGCACTGTGCCACAAACTTATCATCGGAATACAAATACAATGTACGGATTACTCCAGTGCACTCAACTCCAGTGCGAGGGATGTCTGGTACAACCTCAGATATATATATGAGTTTCTGGTGAATAATATCGTATATAGTTTTTTCTCTGCGTTCTTCTTTTTGCCTTCCACATTCGCATCCCACTAATTATTTCACAATCATTCACTTCATTATTTACATAATCTCCCTTAACCTGCAGGACATGGGGTACTAAATTTAATTTCATTTCTTTCCGGAATTGATTTTCTCTGGTCCAGTGAAAGTCCCACTGTAGTCCCATGAAAATATTCGGTCACGTTTCACAAAACCACAAAAGATACGCCGAACTTCATTCATGCTTTCATGAATCGTCTACTAGATAACTGTGCAGGAGCACCTAGCAATTTCGATGAATCTCGCTTAAGCAAAGAAGAAAACTGCAATAAGTTTTATAAACGCCACTTCCAAAACAAGAACTCAGAAAACCACGCTTCCTAGTCTCATGTTTCAAAGGATTTCCAAGAACGTACACTCTCGCTAACTACGCGGAGACAACGCCTTATGTGCTAAATATCTGAAACTTTGCCATTAATTAGAAGCATCGCCTTAATGAATAACCACGTATCTCAAGTTCTTATCGAAAGTGCCTTGGAGGAACACAGCGTACGGACGTGGAAGACTCGTTTACCCTTCCCCAAAGGGAGAAATGACTCTCCTAAACACGGAAAAATAAAAGTAACGATGGAGGGTTAAGTCAAGATATTACAATGGCACACTGAGTCGACTGAATATCTTGAACTTGGAAAAAGAAAATTCCAGGCAATACAATACTCCTGAGTTGACGTTAAAAAGCATAAGTCTGTATGTAAGGAAATGGGTTGAATTCGTAGGTTTTTTTTATCATAATTCTTCACAGTGCTTTACTTTCACTGAATAAAACATGTAAAGCTTAAAATAAGGCATTAAATATTTAATTTTCCTACCATTAAATATTTAATTCGGAAACAGTGCAAGACTTTCCAGAGATATTACTGTGTACATTCATATTTACACCTCTCTCTTCATGTAATGGGGCAAAATATGAAAACATCAAATATTCTGAGAATAGTTACGCAATATAGAGCGGGCAACATGCAGTATACCAAGTATATGAAAAATTCCTTGAGCTGAATTTCTAATGTTCTGATTTTGGTATGAGTTTATACAAGTATTATTTAGAAAATATATATATATATACAGTGAAACATCTCTTAACAGATACATCCCAATAGCGGACACCTCCATAATGCGCTTTTTTTTTCTTTTCTCCTGGCTAAAATATACGTATTATTATGGGGGTAAACCCTCTCTTTTACGCACACTCAGATACGGACACGGGTAGTCCTGTCTCAAAAAGTTTCAAAGTTTCTTCATAAGGAAAAATAATTATTCTCATCCCATATATATTTAACACAAATACTTTACACAATTTGAGAAGAAATCTTCGATTGGTCTCTTCAACTAATCCAGCAGTTAAGTAAATTTTGATAAGAAATCTGTGTCCTCAGGATTAGCCTATACTTCCGCTGTAATGATTGGTTATTTCTGCCTGCATTTTCAGTACTTAGTAATACTGTTGAATGTTTTTTTATTGGATTATTTTGGTTTTAAAAAGTATGCGAATTAAGGGACTTCGATTAGTACGACTTATACTTGGGCAGAACAGAAGTATAGCTTGTAAGACACACAGACATTATACTTTACAGAAGCAACATACAAACATGTCCTTCAGCGATACTTCTCTCTTTGGCAGAGGGGCATTTCTCCCAGTAATTTGACCACCAATACTGGGTATAACATTTCGCCAATATTTACAACTAACGTGCAAGTACTTACTATATACTGCATTCAATTACATAAACCGTAAATATTCTAAATTTATATAAGCTCTCTATAACGGACATTCTCATTTACGGACAAAGAACGATGTCTTATCTGTGTCCGTTATTGACAGGTTTTATTGGATATAATTTCGATTCTTCTTCACATATACATTGTGACAAATTCTTAGAAGAACAACGATATATCTATCTTACTATAAAAATTACATTTCCTGCTGTAGATTTTGTATGTGTATCTGATATTGCTACTAGAGACTTAAATCTTACCCAATGTTTTAACATCTCTTATTTTTACCCCTGAATTACTATTATATAGCTCTTCCCGTGAAAAATTCCAAACACCACATAGAACAATAACGAAAACATTTTTGACTTTTCACCTTTCTTACGTCAAAAAACTCTTTCCGAGAAGTTTAGCCACTTTCGTGTACGGCGGAAGAAGAGAACAAGCACACAACTTGGCCGTTGTCGGGAGATTACACAGCCTGTGGGCTTCACTAACTCAGAGGATTGACTTCGAACCGCTTTAAGCATTTGCTATCAAGGAAACCCCATCTCTAGTTATTTTCTGTATCTTGAGGCTAGTTCCTTGTTTCACCAAATAATATCCACTCTATTTTATAACACAAAACAAACATTTGAACTAAAATGGAAGTCGGTAGGACACAAAATAAGTATGTAATATACCTGAACAGAAATCTTCAAACTTAAATTTCCCTTTACTTTTACGTTCGTTGTACATAGTTTATCTATTAAATGAATTAAAGGATACCAAATAAACAACCGAAAAAACTATACTAACAATTTAAAAATAATAGAGCCACAGCCGATATAACCAGCAATTCGGGCAAATCATAACTCGAGGACTTCATAGCTAATGTTCCAATACTATAACACAATATAAATATGATTCCAGATTGTACCTTATATAAAATTGGAATATTGTTTGTTAATAAATGCATTAAAAGCAATACAGAAATGTCGAATAAGGAAGAAACGTGCTCTCTAATATGAAATTTTAAGATCTTTGAGTTTTACTTACGTCCAATGATTTAACATAAAAAAATCAAATGGTCCGCGATAGAACCGGGAATCCTTTAAATTAAAGGTGAACGCTACACCACTCCGCAACTGCACCACTTTGCTTTCCATTTCTAATGCAGCAGAATTGTCCATTGTTTCTATGATTTACAGTGTATTCTTCATGTATAGTAAAACAAAACTGCTCAAAAATCTAAATATAATAATAATACCTGTATAACAGTTTCGGGAATGTGACATCACCTTCATTAGATAGTTATGGAAGAATAATCCAAGGATAATATTTGGTTTAGGAATTAATTCGTGCGGGTGGACAAGAGATGGCGCAACGAACGGAGCGTCCCACAGTTCCGTGTATCCACACATGTGTTGCAAACCCCTTTCATCGCGTATCGTTCGTAGTATAGGGCAGTGGATTAAAGCGTCAACAACACCAGTTTGTAGTTAAGTGAACATGGCGCAATTTGTGCCTGATAAAGTGTTTTTGCGGGGTCTCCTGCTGCATTACTTTAACATGCAGAAAAGTGCGACTGAAAGTCATCGTATTTTGGTGGAAGTGTATGGTGACCATGCTCTAGCTGAGCGAACGTGTCAAAAGTGGTTTGCACGGTTTAGAAGTGGTGATTTCGGCTTGGCAGACCAAGAGCGAGCTGGACAGCCAAAAAAATTTCAAGACGAAGAATTGACAGCATTGCTCGAGCAGGATTCGTGTCAAACGCAGAAACAACTTGCAGCAGCATTAGGCGTTGATCAAACAACAGTCTCCAAACGCTTGAAAGCCATGGGAATGATTCAAAAGATGTCACATTGGGTTCCACATGAATTGAAAGACAGAAACGTTGAAAGACGAAAAACCATTTGCGAATTGCTGCTTCAACGACAGAGCAGAAAGGGGTTTCTGCATCGAATTATTACGGGTGATGAGAAGTGGATCCATTACGAGAACCCTAAACGAAAAAAGGCCTGGGTGAAACCAGGTGAACCAGGTCTATCACAACCAAAACGAGATATTCACTGTGCAAAGGTTATGCTGTGCATATGGTGGGATATGAAAGGTGTGGTGTACTATGAGCTGCTGCAACCGGGTGAAACTATGAATGGAGAACGTTATCGACGACAATTAATGCGTTTGAAGCAAGCTCTGGCCAGAACACGACCAGAATGGGAGAACAGACATGATAAACTTATTGTTCAACATGATAACGCTCGCCCACATGTCGCAAAACCGGTCAAAACCTATTTAGAAAATGTCGGATGGGAAGTTTTACCCCACCCGCCGTATTCACCAGACGTTGCTCCTTCGGACTACTACTTGTTCGATTGCATGAACAACGATTTGATTGGACAGCGGTTTACTTCTTCAGAAGATATCGAAACATGGGTCTCTGACTGGATCGCTTCCAAGGATGAGGACTTCTTTCGCCACGGAATCCGTACATTGCCTGACAGATGGGCGAAAGTGGTGGCTAGCGATGGACAATATTTTTCTTAAGGTATTTATGTATTTTGTGTTTGTACTACAGCTTCAATGTGTGCGTACCAACCGCACGAATTAATTCCTAGACCAAATAACTGAAATATAAACAGTGTATGATGAAGACGATGTTATCGAAACTGTTACACAAGTGTAGTACTTGTTTAGTTTTCTTTTATTAACATGTGTAACATCTCCGAAGCTATAATGAACAACACACAAGTGCATTCTTCTCCGTTCTCATAACCGATATTGTAATTTTAACTTTAATTAAGACCGTATTCGGGGGGTATGCCTGGAACTATGGAATTCATAGTATATATTTTAGATGAAATGAAACAAGTTTTACCTCCCAAGATTATTATCGTCTTCTAGGCTAAAGGAGGCGATGATGATGAGAAATGAAGGAAATAGTGGAATGAATAAAGTGGGAGGAAATGGGACAACCCCGAGAAAATCCACGCACACGTCAACCACAAAGTTCGTTTGTCGCGAGCTGGGATCGAACCAAGGACACCATGCACCAGATGTGAACACACTACCACTGAGCCACCACGGCCTCGGATATTTTAGATGTAAGCATGTAAATATATATCACTTTTCAGTATTGAAACTGGTTTAAAAAAAAAAAAGGAAAAATCACAAAAACTAAATTTTCAAACATGAAAAAATCAACAAAATACTTCTATACTAAAGTAACTGTTACCTCCTTACCCCACCTTTCCAGGTCGAATTTCCGAAAGCCCTTCCTTAGTTGTACAGTCAGAAATAATATTAAGTATAGGTTGGAGCTATCATTTCTTATACCTCCAACCTATACTTAATATTGTTTCTGAATGTACCTTACACACGCCATTGATCCTATGTACTGTTGAGATTTCAGACTCATAGGGTGCTTGATCCAGAGAATACGAACCTACCTTTACTTGTACTAATTGAAAATTGAATATATAGTGAAAGGAGGGGGCCTTGTACAAGCAGTGGCATTTGCCAACATTGTATATTCATAGAAAATGCATTCCTCGCTTCCAAGGACATGATTTTTCACTTGAAAGGTAACATTTCATCTGTTGTTGAAGTTCACTACCAACGTTAGCTCGTTGTAGCTTGGCCGGACACACAGCACTAGTGGATTCCCTTGAGAGTGTTAGTGCACAGAAGAAAGAATTTCAATAGCCCACATTGTTGGTTGAGAGAAAACTCCATTCTTTTCAACAGCAGCAAGAAAACATTCAAGCAGCCCGTCACGTTTCTTGAAGAGCTTGTTCCAACCGACCTCCTAGCCACTCCAACTGTACTCAACCAACTCTCTACTTTGACATAACACACGCCAGTTTTTCCTTTCAAGCATTGTATGCTGCAGAAAATATTATATATATATATATATATATATATATATATATATATATATATATATATATATATGAATGAATGAATGAATGAATGAAAGCCATTGCGATGATCAAAAATATGCAACAATACGATAATTACATGATCTTATGTAATTGTCTTGTAATTTTCTCGATCTCATTGTTAGTAATTAAATCAAAATAACTCACAGTTCTAACGTAAGTACTCCACCTTCTACGTAATGCTCTCCCTGTGAACCATTTTAAGAAATTAGATAAATGAACTGAATTATCGGTACTATACTTCTACTAAATGTATGTGGCTTCAAGAGCATATTATGATACGCAATTAAATGAGCTCATGTGGTTCGGATTCCACGTTAATCAGTAGATCCATGTCTCATACGAGCATCTCTGGAAATCTTGCTTCATGCTGAAGAGAATGAACTATAAACCATGACTTTTTAATGAACGTGTTGATGCAATAGCTATTCCACTATGAGTGTACGATTTTCTTTATACTAAGAGGGTAATGGGTCCCAGGGACTTACTCCGTTGTCCATGGCACCTTTTTTTTTTTTTTTTTTTTTTTTTTTTTTTTTTTTTTGCATGAACATATCTTTGTTATGTTTATCGAATGGACTAGGCTTGATCCGGAAATCCGATTGACAGGTTCATGTCCGTTCCTTGTGAGTTGCCGGAATGTATCTGTACGCTCAAAAGCGATGGATACTTTGACATTTTGCAGAGGGACTTGCTACAAATATTTTCTACAAGATTGCTTCTACAGACAACAACTCTGTTTATGGAAGATGGCATCCCTTGCCATAGGGCCAAACGCACACTAGGTAGACACATAATGGAATCCAGACATTGACATGAGTCAGTCAATTCTCGGATACAAACCCAATTGTGCATGTCTGGGCTATTTTAGATCGTGGCATCAGACAGTGTCCTTAAAAACCCGCTTCTCTTGGAAAATTATGTTTGTATAAAGAATGGGTAAAGATCATCCAGGCCAAAATCACGGAATTTATAAATTCCACGCCCTAACAGGTCAAGACTGCTTCAAGCTAAAAGTCGATCAACAATACTTTAATCTCTATCTTTTGGTTTCTGTATCACGTGGGTTCAGTTCAAAAATGGGAAAAGTTTATACAGATGTATATTTCTGATATGACTCTGCATGCTTTCTTCCACGCTTTGCTATGCTAGGTTTTGAAAATATTGTCATTTAAATACTGAAGTAATTAAATCTTGGCATATTGCGATTTTATTTCTTATTATTGTGCTTAGATTAGGTTAGTGTAGCAGAGTGCTCACATTTTGGCATTCCGGAATATGTTCACTTAGATAAAGTGAAGACTCCGGACAACAGCTTTCTCCAATGAACTATCGTTTCTGCTCTATGGTAATCAACGTTGAAACCAGGAACCGTTGATTTTTACCACTTCCGGTTTGAATAGAACGGTAAGAGAGGAATTAGAACCTACACTTGGGACGCTGAATACATTCCAAAAGTCCTCTTCCCGCTATCTCTTGCCATTTCGGCTGATACCTGCCAACAGGCAGATGAACAGACGGACAAACAAAGCCATTCTATGAAGCTTCCCACACTTATGCACAGCATAGTTGAAAATCTAATAAAGGTTGGACAACAGTTCCATTTATGTATGTGTTTTCATAGAAACTACAGTACTAAAAAAGTTCATTATACAACGTATGACCAAAAAGTACGGTGAATGTAGTTGAACATTGCGATCTGTCGATGTTGTATCCATTTCAAGTAGTAAGCTAAATACCCTAAACCTTTGATACAGTCAGTGTCGACTTTGAACGAGCTGTGACATGTTAGTTGGCTTCCGGAGGCAGAAGAGTGTCTGCCGCGCGTCAACATTAAGTTTTGTTCTAAAGCTTTAAAAATAAAAATGCCAAAGAAGCTCACGAAATGTCAAAATCAGTGTATGGCGATGAAGTGGTGGCATTGAAGACTGTTCACGAGTGGTATGAGAGATTCAAACGCGGCAAGGAGTCAATTGAAAACAAACAAGGAACGATTGAGACGTCCTTGGGCACAAATGATTTGTTCAACTTTCCGAAGAACAAAATATCTCATATGGGTCCGTAAAATGCATTTTAACTGCCGATTAAATGAGGATTTTTTTTTTTTTCACCACGAAAACGCACCGTGCCACGCCTTCCTTTTGATCTGCGTGTATTTGATCGAAAAAATATTCCTGTCTGTCTACATTCGCTGTGCTCTCCAGGTATAGCACCATATGACTACTGACTCTTCCCGAAAATGAAAACCGTGAAAAGGAAAACATTTAGACACCATTCCTGACATTGAGAGGGCCACGACAGAGCAGCTGAACGCTATTCGAAAAAAAAGTCTTCCATAAATGCTTCGTCAGTAGCGTACCCAGGAATTTATTTCGGGGGGGTTCAAACTAAATATGAAGCTATTTTATATTAAAATTGCTAAAATTGCCCCTAAAATTAGGCTAAATTTTTAAAAAGTCGAAATTTCGGGGGGGGGGTCCGGACCCCCGTGTCCCCCCTTCCGTACGTCCCTGCTTCCAGTCATGGATTCAACGTTGGAATAAGTGCACTGCTAGCCAAGGACAGTACTCTGAAGGAGATTAAATCAAATTCCATGTAAGCTTTTTATTTTGTTACTAATAAAATTATTCACCGTATTTTTTTATCACACTTCCTAAATATAAATTTATCTTTCTTTCTTCTACACATTAACATTACTACGAATATTCTCGATTGACATCCAGTGAACCATACATGCCAATAGGTTACCCAAAGTCGGTAAGCAAGCACCAGAAATTATAAACTACAAACTCATCTTTATCTGAAGTTTTGAGTACATTTTTACCAAACCAGAAATAAAATTAGTAACTGGATTAATGTTTTGCTAACTAAAAATAAACCAGAAGCGTAAGAACCTACAAGTGGAAATTCTGTCGATGTTGTTCTAATATTTGTTCACCTCAGTGATTTTTAGAAAGAAAAAAAAAAAAAAAAGCATTGCATCCTTGCAAATTAATGCACTTTCAAAGCATTTGGTTGTCAGAGCATACTGAGCACGAATCAATCAATTCACAAGTGGGAATTTTACGCTCTATTCTTCACTCACCGGCTGCGATATTTCAGTTGATTTCTTTAGTTCCCTTTTTGCCGGAGTTTGGAAATAAAAAAAGAACGCGATAGACGAATCCAGTTAAAAAAGAAAAGCGAAGGATAAAAAAGAGATCAAATCTAAATCAAGGGAACTCCCGATGTCTAAGGAAAATCAATAAAAAAAATGGAGTGAAGATCTAAGTAAAAATATTTGTAAGAAAAAAAATCAAATTCAATATGTGCGGAGAAAATTTCTCCAGTTGTTCTTAAAAACAGAGACCGGATTATAACAAAGGTAAATACTTATAATTATACACGCATGAAATGCGTTTTTAAGCCACATACAATGCATATTTATATTTTCAAATACTCAATATTAAGACGTCGCTAAAATCATGTGAAATAATTTTACATCAACATTCGACATCAATAATTGTTCTGATTTTGAAATTTATACTGAAGTTCACGGATACTTAATCCTATGTGCACCACGAGAAAGAGTGACGAAGTTACTGCGGTAGTCTGTACATTTTTATTTATATAATAATTTCCATAAAGGCTATGTTCATTATCTAATGATCTCCAGATAAGAGTTTCTTTACTTTCATTTACATGTTAGTTTACACCATCACTCATGACAGTCCTTAAGTAACATCGGTATCTTAATCAGCGTATTAGAAACATTTCGGTGGTCGATATTGTCCGTAAAATTGATACTGAAACGAAAAAAAGGAAACGAAAGGTAAGATAAGAAAACCCGAAATAGAACCTTAATTCCTGCCTCCGAAATTATGTATGGAAAAATAATATTTCTGACCTAAATTCGCTAGCCTCAAGGTTGATTTCTGGCACATTCAAATAACCTGTAGTCTATAACACAATTTACTATTGAACTAAACGAACAAAAACAATGCTTTAAAAATCGTGAACAGTTCGTTCTGCAAAATAATATTAGATCCTGTATTTATGTACTTACTCTGGAGAGGATATTTTTCAGAAGTTCTGTCGAAAATATGTTGACAATAGATATTGGTATCGTTACCTATGCACCAAAACTGTTAATTGAAAACTAATTCCTCTAAACTACAATAGCTGGAACTGAAAGTATCCATTATCCTCTTGAGATCTCAGGAACTGAGACCAAATGCAGCTTGATATTTGTCACACATTACCCACATGCAAAATTTCTGATCATTATATCTAAGAATGAAAATACAATAATTTAACAATATTACATTAAACATATGACTAAATTTACTGAGGGGAAAAGGGCGCTAGGACAATCCAATTCTAGCGGAGTCTGCGGTGGACAGTATCGTGCATGGGGTTTCCTACAATTTTTCCTTTTCTAATTTCCTTCCACTGTCTTCATTCCATCAATTTTATCACCACCATTACTCATTTGTTTGCATTATCTTTCACACGGAGCGAACAGATAATCCTGGGGGACGTCAAATAAAATATTTCGTTTTAAAAGATTTCGGTTGCTGAATGAGGTAAATACACCCTCCTCACCCATTTAGATGTTTCATCATCGGAAGTTCGTAAACTTTATTTCTGTTTATGTGTACCTTTATTGCTAATAAATAGTAATTTCAGTCTGACATATTCGTACCAAATTACTACCGTAGTACATAAATAAAAACCAATACATAACAAAAAATCCTTTATTATTTTTTTAAACCACTAACTTCCAGCGGAGCACTAGGCAGTTTCAAAAAATTTTAGTTCTCCCTCCGCATCTGAATAATATCACAAGATCTTGTCTTAAGTAGGAATTTGTTTCATACATAAATATGCAACCAACTACTACTTAAGACAAAATGATACTAGTCTCATTCGTTTTTCTTGTTGAAACGAGAGATAATGCCTTAGATTCATGAGTTGTTCTTGCTGTTGAACCTTCTCAAACAAGTACACTCGTTGGGAACACTTGCTCAATTTCACACACAAAATGCTTCTGAGAGACTAATGAAAAAAGAACTTGAAAACACCGTTAGTCTGTTTTTCAATAGCACAGCCCTCAGTAGCATTACATGAAACTTTCTTGTAACTGTTCAGCTGTAAATATAAATAGAAACGAGAGATGTTGCCTCAGATTTACGCGTAAAAAGTTTTTTTTTTTTCATGTTAATACTTAATTTAAATAAAAGGAAAAAATATATACACTGATTTCATTTCGAACTAAAAAGTTTAATTAAGTGTTTAATTACAATGCGAAACGAAATTTTCAAATGTGCGAAGTCTATACAAACTGTCATGAGCACGTATTTTCTTCATCTCATCGTTGGTAGCGGAACACCTTAAGTACTTCGAAATAGTCCAATACTCTAGTAGAATATTGAAGAATAATTTACATTATTCCCGTAACGGAATGTACCAAAATAATAATAATAATAATAATAATAATAATAATAATAATAATAATAATAATAATAATAATAATAATAATAATAATAATAATAATAATAATAATAATAAAGAATGGTTGCACTCCATTCCGACAGAATGCAGTACTGTGTGATCAGAATTTCAACTTTCAACAATTAATATTCAAGTTTGCGCTAATTCTCATCTTAATGAAAAATTCCAGTACTGCATTCTGTTGAAATGGGGTGTTGCCATACTTTAACCATATTATATGGAGGTGAACAGTGACACTTTTGATACCGTGTCCCGCAATATGTGGGAGGGGGAGAAGGAAGATACATAAGATCATCGAAAATGACCAATGTTAGTGTCGAACCCATAGTTTTTGGGGTCGCTGAGATGAACGGTGACACTTCTAATGCCGTTTAAATCCAAATTCAGCCCCGCAAGTTGAGGAAGGGGAAATGTATAAAAATGATTGAAAATTACGAATATCAGTGTCAAATCCATAGTTTTCAAGATCGGTGGGATGACCAGTGACACTTGCCATGACGCGCCCTGCAAAATGGGGAAGGGATTGAAAATGACCGATGTTAGTGCCAAATCCATAATTATAGGAGTAGCTGTGATGAACGGTAACACTTTCGATGCCATTTAAATCCCAATTTAGCCACAAGGTATGGGGAAGGAGGAAGGGGAAGAAATATAAAAATGGTCGAAAATAACCGATATCAGAAAGCACTTTAGTAATAGTAAAAAGTGACTGACTACCCGAACAAATTATTTTTTCTTGATTTAATCCAGCGAAGCGGGTAATTGATGCTTGTATACTTATATTTTCAAAATAATATTAACTAAATTTACCTTACTTTTATATTGGTAATAACAGAAGAAAAAATGCTTTTTTTAAAAAAAATAACTGAAGGCTATTAAGAATATGTTATAATACTAACTTTAAATAAGCTATAAGGATTTATGTACATATTTTTAAAGATTAAATTCCTGGCGCAACACCCCATAGGGTAGTACGAGTCTATCAATCGGTTTCTAACACTCATGCCTTTGGGATGATGCTAGTCAGCACATCAGTTCTCCAGACCACAGTTCGATACTTCTCTCTTTCAAGCATCTCCCCAATCGTCCTTATAACGCTGTATAGACGCTGCAATTCCATCATCATCTGGCGAGTACGATTGGTCACTCATCTTTCCTCTGACCAGACCCAGTAGTAGCTGATCTCTCGAGAAGCGGTATTCCAGTGTGACTCGGAAGATGACCTTTGTATAAGCTTTACCTTATTCAATCATGCAATCTACTGCTTCATAATCTACATCTGTTACAAATTCTCAATTATGAGGCAAGCGATTCACTTAAATTTCAGTTTTTTCTGGCTTTCTGAAAAAAAAAAAAAAAAATCTACGAAGATCAAACGGGCATATTTGGTAGGACCACCTGTTGTTAGTGTACCACATCTTGAGAAAAGCAAACATATAATCATCACGTAGTAACGAATAGTATTGTTTAAAAAACTAGCCATTCACCACTTTTTAAAGGACATTATTATCAAACTATACGTAGTACAATGTAGTTATCAAGCATCGAAATAAAAATTTTTAAGAACCGTCGAAAAAGCGTGTTTGTTTTTCAGCTTACAGGTAGAAGTATACGGCTAAAAATTAAATAAGTAAACAAGTAGTAATGTAACGTGTGTACACCACAAGTTGGAATATGGCGTAATATTTGCTCAATTAATATTAAAGCCGGAAGAGACAATTGATTTATAGCACTTCCATTTTGGCAGAGAGATTAGAATTGAGACAGAATATATTCTTGGAATATATTCTTAAAGACAAAGACAGAATATATCTTTAATTGATTGCAGAAAATCACTCGCTATTTATTACCAATTTTACTCCATAGCGATGAATGTTAAAGCACATAGTGGCTGATTTAGCCATTTCCGGTTTGAATAAAGGGTATAGAGAGAAGGTTCTATTCTTAAAATGCTAAATGGATTTTAAAAACTGCTTGCTATCTCTTATCTACTAGATCAATACTGAATACAGTGGATTTCTATTACTTTCGGTTTTAGTAGAGAGTTAAGAATAGAGAAGAAAGGAACTCTTAGCGCGCTTAATCTATTGCAGGAAACCTCTTCTCGTTATCAATTACAGTTTTTGCTCTACAGTAATCAATGTTAAAACCGAAAATGGTTGATTTCTACCTCCTCAAGTTTGAAAATCACTTCCAGCAACGAACTTGGCTCCAAACTGTTGACTCTCTACATCAATGATCGCCAAACCGTAGATCGCGAGCTACTAGTAGCTTGCGGGGACATTTTTGGTACATCGCGTTAACGCTACGGTTGGCTAACCTTGATTCCTCCACTGAACTGACGCTAACGACAACAATTGCTTGTTTCTTCCGCGCAACTGCCATTGTAGCCTCATCTCACAGTTGGTTGTATACGCGTGGGGTTGTGCACGTTACATTTTTCGTGAGTATATTACACACTTGCTAACGTGGATAGTTTGATTTCATATTTACTAGAAATGTAAGCATATAAGCAATAAACAAATGTAATTTTTTTTAAAAAAAAGTTTGTAGTTGTTTTGGTTGGTAGCTCGCAGTAGAATTAAAAAAAAAAAGGGTACAGTACCTCAGAAGCTTTTGTAAGTTCGGCGACCACTTTTCTACACTTTGTCAAAAACTGATGGTGATTCATCAGGTAATTCTTGAATTTTTTTGTTTCCCGAATAGATGGACGGACACAGGGATAGGGTAAATATACCTACGTATGAAGGAGTTTTGGTAAACGAAATTCCTGTAAAATAGCCGTATTTATATTTTTTATAATTTTAAAAACTATATTGAGCCTTCTAATGGTGAAATTGTGATTCATTGATTTGTTTCGGAGAGAACCTCTACGAAAAAGCTTCCGAGCTCAGAAACATTCTCTCTATAATTGAGTATGAGATAATTGACGAGAAACTCTAGAACACTGGAAAACAGATTTGCTTGCCTTTAACTGCTTGCTTAAAATGTCCATTGCAACACTTCCGACTCAGTGAACTAGTCGAGTTAGTTACTTCGTTCGCTTTTTGACGGACTTCCGCTTAGCCTTGGGCTTGATAGGGACTGGATGTTAAATCGATTGGTCAACCGCTAAACACAATCATATTAACTGATGGGGGGAAATAAATGACTTCTAGCAACAAGAGAGAGAGAGAGGTCCCGATGGCAGAAACTAAATTCGCGAAGGCTATGCATAAAATCTCGTGTAATGATGTTTTAAAAACATTACTTTATTTACCGATTTACAAGTAGAATGTGCATTGCTGTTACGAGAAATCAAACAACAATAAATTCAATCTGCTACTTGAAGAAGTAAATAAATGAATTGTCTATTCTAGCAGAATAATAACTGCATTACGTTGGTAACGAAGGAGGTATGCTTTCAACGCCACAAATATTATATATCGTCGCTGCGCCTCGAAGAACCGCTATGTGACATTTTTGTCGAAAATGAGTTACGTCGTGCAAATAAATCAGAAAGCTGTCAGGAAGCGTCTCTTATAATGTAATAGGTTAGTATTCAATTGTTTCGCCACAATGAAAAATTAGATTGAAATTAAATGCTTCCGGTTCGCATCACGTACGCATTGATTAATGTATACAAATCTTCTATGTGCTTATAAAGGCGCAAAAGGTGCTATGTAAACACACAGAAATAGTAATATAATACTGTTGAAGCAAGCTATGTCCAGTGCATAGCAACAATGTCCAGTGCATAATATACGGAGAACCAATTTTATTATATTTTTCAAGTGTTTCCGTGTATTTGGCAAAATTATAAGAATGGAATGTTTTTTGCTTCTCCTGAAAAGTTGTGGTTTTAACACACAGCGGTTCTTCGAGGAGGCGCAGTGATTATATTATAAATTTCTGTGTTTTAGGGTAGAGCTGAAAGATTGTACATGGGAGTTTAGACTTTCCCATCACCTTTTACCATAAAAGTTTCTTCTTGTATACGATAATAATGGATATTACAGATAAAATGTAAGAGGTTTGCTGGTGAATTTATAGGAGCTCATTCAACAAACGTATTAGGGTGACAGGAACCAAGGCTCTTATAACCAAGGTGTACATAGATGCCTCTCAATGACCAGGCGTCTTAGAGAGGGGGATAAAACACAAAGACCAGGCGTCTTAGAGAGTTGTGAATGATCAGTCGAGGAAGACTGATACCTTCAGCGGTGTTCCGGCTCCTTTTATCATGAAATTTCGATTGATCTTCGTTGCTTGGCGATTGTTGTCGATGGTTTACCACGTTCGTCTGAAGTGTGTTTACAGCCAGAACGTGGTGTTGGAATCACATGTGGATCCTTCCCAGTGGCGTATTTAGGGGGGTGGCTTCCGGGCTTAAGCCCCCCCGAAATCTTACTTAGTATAGTAAAGTAAATGAAATATCTTGCAGAATTTTCACATTTCTAGGCAAAGCCCCCCCCGAAAGTTACCAAAGCCCCTCCCGAAACAAAATCGTAAATACGCCACTGATCCTTCCAATATATATATATATATATATATATATATATATATATATATATATATATATATATATATATATATATTCTCAGAAAATATGCACAATTTACAATATAGCATTTCATTTTGTTCGGCTGGATGTGGTCTATCGATTCACACATGATTTGTCTGTTGACAATATTAGAGCTAAAAGAAGAATTAAAGTTTAACAATCAATCATAAGTTTTGGTTATATCTCATTAACCACATTGTATCTTATCAGTGTCATAATAAAAAAGTTTATGAGGTATACTCCACTATCAGTTGCACCTCAAGAGGTGGTGTGATTATTGTAAAGAAACTTTTTGTTACTGTTGTTGTTTACAAAGGAATTCGTTTATGCCGATTTTTATCGAAAACTACATAGAGATTTTGCATTCACCCACATAGGCGCTGATTTTTAATTTTTTCAATGGCTGCTCACGTTTCGGTACTTCTACGATAAATCACATCTCCAGTCTAGTATTCAATAAACTTTGTATTGAAAAAAACCTCTAACGTTCAAATTTTGTTTTCTATTGCAATGTGTTTAACAATGTTGGCCAAACAAAACGCAAAAATCCAGTGGATACTGAGCACTCATTAAAAAGCTCCAATGAAAGCTTGAGCCCCGGAGCACCTATGTACTCGGTGCCTATACTAACCTGTATCATTTTGTTCAGTTCAACGGGATCTATCGATTGCTGAATTGAATTGAATCAAACTACGGATCACTACAAATTGACTCAAACTAGGGATAGTACCGAGACCGAGACGGACTTTTATATACCGAGACGAGACTTTGGTCAGTCTCGAAAGTCTCGGTCTCGTCTCGAATATTGATAGCTATTAAAATTGCCTTTACTCAAAATTTGCTTCGTTGCTATATTAGATATGGGAACGGTTGCCTGATGTACAGTCGCGTATTTAGCGGGTGACTATTGGGCTCAAGCCCCTCACGAAATAAATTTGTGATAATTTTTTCGCACTGCACGTACAACACAAATGTTTCCTGTTCGCTCCTCAAGCCTTTCCCGAAACACAATCCACTAGTGATATATAATAAAGAGTTTTTGAAGAGTTTTTGGTGTGTCTGTGTGTCTGTGCGCATCCTGGGGACTAGACAAGTGGATCGAGAGTTGTCAAATTTTGGTCACGGGTACCTTGGTTCAGGCTCCAGACCAAGAAGTTTTCTTTTCTTTTCTTTCTTTTTTTTACTTCGAACCAGGGGATCTCAGGGAGGGCGTTTACCAGGAAATGTAAAAGTAGTAGAAAATGACCGATATTAGTGTCGAATCCATAGTTTTCGCGGTCGCTGAAATCAATTGTGACATTTCCATTAGCGATGACTTTCAAATTCTGCTACCATTGTGTGCGGGCTGGGGTTAGGAGAGTACCGAGACATGTAATAATAATCCAAAACGACAGATATTAGTATCAAATCCATAGTTTTGGCGGTCGCTGAGATGAATGGTGATACTCGTAAGGTACATTTCGCCAGCCCTCCACCTTGGAATTTCGGAACAAAATCTATGCCAATCGTTTGTACTGCGTTTGTACCGGAATGTACCGCAAAAATTTTCGTTTGTACCACTACCGGCACAAAGTTATAAGACTTTTAAAGTGGTTGCTGCGGAAACGACACCCCTCCACCTTGCTATTTCGAAACAAAACCTATGCGAATCGTTTGTACTACGTTTCCATCGGAATGTACCGAAAAAATTTCGTTTGTACCACTTCCTGCATATAAAGATATAAGAGTTTTAAACTAGGGGCTGCTGTTCCCACAGCCCCCCACCATTGAATTCCGAAATAAAACGTATGCCAATAGTTTGTACTACGTTTGTACCAAAATGTACCGCACGTTTAAAACGGGGGTCTGCCGTTTCCACAGCCCCCACTGTAAACCTCATATAATTTTGAACCGGAAGTCGTACAAACGAAAATTTTTGCGGCACATAGTACAGACTATTTAGGTGCTATTCTGTGCTCGAGCACAGGGCGGCAAAATTTTTGGATTTTTGTAAATGAAATTGAAATGAAATCTTTAACTTTCACGTCTCACAGTTATGCTGGCGAGATTAAAGGAGAAGTGATGATAAGGATAGATGAAATGGTGGAAGGAAGAAAGGGGAAGGAAACGGGAGAACCCCGAGAAAACCCACGTGCACGGTGTTTGTCCATCACAAAGCTCACTTGGTGCGAGCTTGGATCGAACCAAGGATCCCATGCACCAGAGTGAACGCTCTACCACTGAGCCACCGCGACCCTCAGGATTTTGTTCAAGATTCACAATATTTAAAACTAGCAACCCACAGAGTCTCGCTCAAGCGCGAGAAAATATATTAATGTATTTAATTCGCTCTAATTACAGTAGATACTAATTAGCTAGCTTACCTGTTTATTTTTTAAAAAGTCATCCTTTCCCACCCACACCCAAACGGATCAGGATGAACTTGAACATCATGAAAACTGATACAGTTACAACAGTGACCTCAAAAACTATGAATTCAACACTAATATCTGTAGTTTTCCATTACTTTTAAAATCTTACTCCCTCCCTGTGGAATGGAGTATGACCTCGAAGTTGAATTGGCTTAAAACTGTCACTATTCATCTCAGCGACCCCCAAAACTATGAATTCATCTCTAAGATTGGTCGTTTTCATGGGGAGAGGGCGGCAAATTATTTAGAGCACAGGGGTGCGCAATATATAAATACGAGCCGCCTGAGTACAGACGATTGGCATAGGTTTTGTTTCGAAATTCCACAGCCCCCACTTTATAAAACTCTTATAACTTTGTACCTGAGGTTGTACAAACGAATTTTTTGCGGTACATTCTGGTACAAACTTAGTACAAACGATTGGCAAAGGTTTTGTTTCGAAATTCCGAGGGGGGGCTGGCGAAATACGTACCAATACTCCCATAGGCGTTGACTTCCAAATACAACCCCTATCCTCTGGGAACCAGAGGGTCTCAGGGGGCGTTTACTGTTTACTGGGATATGTAAAAGTAGTAGAAAATGACCGATATAGGCCTATTGTTTGTTTCGTTGTTCAGATTGTTTACATAGATATGTATCTAACCGATGCGAAAAATGAGTATTTCAGCTAGTACCGTATATATACGGCTTTGCAGTGGATCAAGTACAGCGCTCACTTTTGGTGTGAAGAGTCTCTGGTTCAATTCAACGCCATCGTGACTAACAGTTACTCGTCTTTGGCGTGGGAGACCCTGGTTCGATGCCTGGCAGAAGCTCATGAGGTACGTTAATCAGTAGGTGCATGTCAAATATAGCCTCGCTGCTCAAGGGGACGCTAAATTCAAAATCAACTCAACTCAACGACATATTAATGGTCTTGTTGGTCATTCTTCCATCTCTTTTAGCCTAAAGCGCATAATTGTAACTCATTAAACTTAGCATCTAATTTAATTCTTTATATTTTTTAAATATATGTATTGATACATTTTTTAGCTTCATGTTATTTAAGGAGTTTTTTAGTATTCTTAAAACGACTTATAAAAATGTTTTTAGAGAAACTACGACACGTATTTCTACTATTTGACTGTCGTGGAACGTATGGTTGAAAAATTAAACGACATTCTTAGTTTCTCGTCCTGCATACAGTGTCTCGTAAGTCCTCTGACATAAGGTAATTCTGTTATTATCAGAGCTGTAACAAAATGTAAGAGGGGAAACAGTCTCCAAATATGATGTTTTCAATCTAAAGTGAAGGATTTTTTTTTTTTTTTTTTTTTTTTTTTTTAATCGGACGACCCGTTTAGGCTGTACACTCTTTATGCGCCCAATCTTAAATGAAAATGCAACGTTACCACTTCCCTGGACTCACAACGTAAGTGAATGAAGTTACTGTCTCTATTTCAAACATACCCCACTTACAATACCCTTACAAATGTTTTCCATCTCCTGCTAAGCCCTCCCCTCCCCTCCCCCAGCCTCTCTATTAATGGCAACGTTGCATTTTCATTTAACATTGGGCGCATAAAGAGTGTACAACCCAGACGGCTCGTCCCATTTTAAAAAATCCTTCACTTTAGATTGAAATCATCATATTTGGAGACGATTTTCCCTCTTACATTTTGTTGTAACTCTGATAGTAACGTAGTTAGCCTATTTTAGGGGACTTTTGAGACACCCTATATATATCTTCAAAATGCTGAAATTTTGTACCATGTCGTGTAAAATATTGAGGGGAGATTCTTCAAGATACTTTGCAATACAACTAGATAAACAAGCAGTGTTGCCAATGCAACATAAATTTGTATTTTCTCAAATTGCACTAAGTAAGGTATTATATATTTCTAATTTGGATAATAAATAAAACCACAATACCACATACATTATTCAGTGTAGCAAAGGACAATACAATTCTCTAACATCAACATTTTGGAGATCTCTAGTAACTCAAATCGCTTGGATGGTGCAATACGCGAACTCGAACCATACCATATAGCTATATGCAATTATTCAAGGACTTACAGTTAGTAATGCATCATCATCATCATAGGTATTCTGCCTTTATTGGCAGGTCACTTGCCGCAGCTGAGAAGCTTCCATGCTCCACGATCCTCCGCTAACCTTTTCGTCTTCGTGTATGATCTTTCTGTTTTAATATCATCCATTAATTGTAGTCTCTTTCGCCCCCTCCCTCTCTTTCCCGTCACCATACCCTCTAGGACGTCCCTCATGATACAACCTCTTCTTAGGCAATGTCCCAACCAGTTTCTCTTCCTCTTCCTAATAATATCTAAAAGTGTTCTTTTCTCACCCACCATTTCTAACACTCTCTCATTCGTTTTCCGCTCGACCCAACTAACTCTTTCCATTCTTCTCCACACCCACATTTCGAAGGCTTCCAGTCGATTTTCGTCACCCTTACGCAATGTCCACGTTTCCGCCCCATACAGCACAACACTCCACACGAAGCATTTTAAGAGTCTTTTTCTCAACTCTTTGTTCAAGGTCCCACAAAACAGACTTTTCTTTCTTTTAAAAGCTTCTTTCGCCATTCCTATCCTTGCTTTTATTTCACGTTCGCATTTCATGTCATTACTAAGAACACTACCCAGGTATCGAAAACTATTCACTTGTTCTATTTTCTCCCCTCCTACTTTTATATTTGACACAGACCCCTTCGTTCCAATCACCATGGCTTTTGTCTTTCTAATATTTATTTTCATCCCATATTCTTCAAAGCCCCTTCTCATTTTTTCTAACATTTTATTGATTTTCTTTTCAGATTCTGCAACAAGGGCCATATCGTCTGCAAATCTTATGCATCTAATCATTCTACCTCCTACCGAAATGCCGTCATCATCATGTAGGCTCTTTTTTACTCTCTCTTCTAGATAGACATTAAATAGTGTTGGCGAGAGGCAGCATCCTTGTCGAACTCCCCTTCCAATTGTACTCTCTTCCGTCAGTTCTTCCCCTATTCTAACACTTACTTGTTGGTTCATGTATAAGTTTCTTATGAGTCTTCTATCTTTCCATTCCAACCCTATCTTTGTTAGAGCTCCCAACAACAATTCCCAATTCACGCGGTCAAAAGCCTTTTCTAGATCAATAAATACAACAAATACCTCTTTCCCTTTTTCTATAAATCTTTCACCGATCACTCTTAATAATCCAATAGCATCTCTTGTGCCCTTGCCTCTTCTGAACCCGAACTGCTCTTCCTCAACATCTTTATTTGTTCTTCCATATAACCTTCTGTTCAGTATTCGGAGCAGAATTTTAGCTGCATGAGATATGAGACTAATAGTTCTATAATCCTCACATCTCTTTGGGTTCGATTTCTTAGCCATCGGTATCATGATCGTTTTCAGAAAGTCTCTTGGCCATTCTCCTGTTTCATATATTTCATTGCATAGTCGCCACAATTCTTTCTTTCCCTTGTCTCCTATATTTTTAATGAATTCAATTGGTATGTTATCTATCCCTGTTGCCTTTCCATTCCTAATCTCAGATATAGCCTTTTCAAACTCATCCCGAAGAATACTAAATCCTTTATCATCCTCGCCTACTTCATTTTCCACTTCAACATTTAGGCTACACGGTCTATCCCTATTCTCATATAAGTCTTCAACGTATTCTTTCCACCTTCCTATGACCTCATTTCTCTCGCTGACTACCTTCCCATTCTTATTTTCTACTGCCATCATGATACTCCCTTGTTTCCTCCGAAATTCCATAGATTTCACCTCCTTGTACATTTCCTCATACTTCCCAACTCTTTCTAATTCTTCTATGTCCTCGCATTTTCTTTTGTAAAACTCTTCCCTCGCTTTGTCTGTTTCTCTTCGTAATTCATTATTTAACTTTTTGTACATCTTTCTGCCCTCTTCTGTATCAACCTGTTTCCACATCTTCCTCTCCCTCATTTTCTGCAACATCTGCTCTGCAACCCATGGTTTCTTAGCAGTTTTGTGTTCGCGGTAACCTACTGCTTCTTCTGCAGCCTGCTGTAAGCAACGTTTAATATGTTCCCACCGTGCGTTACTACCTGCGCCTATCCTTTCCTCGTTTGAACATTTTTCTTCGAATTTTTCAGCGAAAAGATTTCTAATTTCCTCGTTTTTCAACTTTTCAGTATTCAACACTTTGTTACCTACTTTTCTTCTGCCTACATTTTTCTGTTGAATATCTACTTCGGCCAGCACAAGATTATGATCAGAGAAAATATCAGCCCCGGGAAGGGTCTTCGCGTTCTTTAAGCTATTCCGATACCTGTCCTGAATCATAACGTAGTCTATCTGATATCTTCCGCCATCTATTGGTGATTTCCATGTATATCTTCTTCTCTTGTGCTGATTGAACCAAGTGTTCCCAATTACTAGTGAATTCTGTCTACAGAAATTCACCAGTCCCTCTCCCCTTTCATTTCTTTCGCCTAAACCATATTTGCCTACGATACTACCTTCCTGTTTTTCTCCCACAACTGCATTGAAATCTCCCATTAGAATTATGCATGCACCCTTCTTCTCCCTATCTATGATTTCTTCTATTTTCTCATAATTTTCATCTACTTCTTCATTTGCATGCGAAGTCGTCGGTGCATATGTGCATATGTATGACATCATTGAAATTCTATGGTTAGTCAAAGCAAAGTAAATATTTAATGTTTAAAACTTCTTAATACTTCACATAAGCTACTGTGAAGAGGAGTATGAAGAGTATGAGTGGTGCATATGTTGTAATGCATATTGTGTTGTTTTTTGGGTTCATTTGTTTTAGTTTAATGTCCCACGATTACGCTAGGGCAGCTAAAGGAGACATGGAGCTACTGATTATAGTGGAATCCGAACCACTTCCGTCGTTCAACTGTACCCCTACAGAGAATTGAACTCGGGACCACACGAACTGAAGCCAAGCGTGCTACCCGCTAGACCAAATGGGGTCCACACATTGTGTTGATTTAAATCATTGCGCCAGTGTTGCTAGATTTGAAGATCAAAAAGTAACGTGTCTGTGCTCCGGAAGTAGCGGATTAGAACTATTTGTAGCCCAAATATATAGAAATGGAAAGATACATGGCATCAGGGACACGCAGGAGGTGGGTCCTGGGGGTCCAAACTCTCTCCCCCTTGATATACCGACTTATCTGTAAATTTTACCTAATTTTAGGGGCGAATTTGCAGATTTAAATCAATTTGTCTTCATATTGAATTTAGACTACCCCGAAAAGTTTTGGACCTTCTCCCCGAAAAAAATTTCTGCTTACGTCTCTGTATGACATCATTGAAATTCTATGGTTAGTCAAAGCAAAATAAATATTTAATGCTTAAAACTTCTTAATACTTCACATAAGCTACTGTGAAGAGGAGTATGAAGAGTAAAACAAGATATTTCCGAAAGGAAACAAATTGGTGTTTTGTCCCACTTAGTTGAGTAACAGTAACCCTGTGGGCCCCCAAAGCTGATTTCGTCGCCACCGAGGAGTGACATTTTTTCCTGGCATACAAACAGATAGGTCTGTAGTTTCCATGACAATTTATTTAAATTATAGCACAAAATTCTTTAATTTCTTAGGTATTATCCTTTATTCAGTTCTGAGAGTAGAAATTTTGTAAGCCTGACTGATTTGTTTTAGATCCTTATGTGTGAGGACTCCAGGGCACTGTTCCAGTTGCTCCTGCCTAGTTACGGCTCCGGATATGCTTATGTAATGCATAACGACATAACGAAACATCGGACTTTGAATCTAACTTGTTTGGTGATCCAACCCAAGATCACGAGTGCCGTAGCTCCCACCACAAGGTTCAGGAAGTTCGTGTTATAAGTGTCAATTAAACACGGGGATGTGAAACGGTAATAATAATAAAGCATTTGATCAATTTGAAACAAAATATATTGTAGTAATAATTTACACTATTTGTTAAGGTAATGAACATTATATTCTGATTTTAAAATGACAGTCAAAGAATGTTTGTGTAATAAATGAGAAATTGTAAACTTTCAATTTCGGTACGATTTAATGCATTCGTGCTGCTACGTGCTGCGTTATCCTTTAGGAGGTATTAAACAAATCTGATTTAAAGGAAGGAAATAAACTACTGTATAGTACTTAGTTAATTTAATACAGTTTAATTGTATAGGCAGCACTGAGGCTATATGAGATAAAATCTATTGCTGAAAGTGAAATATGGGTTATTCTTAGGGTTTTATCCCAGGTATGATATACCCACTGATGATTGAACCTGGAACACACGCATGGAAAGCATTAGCGCTAGCAAATTAGCTGTGAAGTGGTACACCATACCAAAATCCTAAGTCAAGAATGAAGGCAAAAAATAAGAAGCGGAAACGACAAGACTGTACGGTAATACTTTTACAATTTTAATTTTACAGTATTTATTTAGAGACTTTCGAGACGAGACCGAGACGGCGATTTTTTTGACTTGAGACGAGACCGAGACCGCTATTTATCAACCGAGACGAGACCGAGACTGTACAAAGTCTCGCCTCGTCTCGATACCATCCCTAAATCAAACTAACAGTAACTAACTATATGCATACTTCGAGCTGAGTTCCGATTCAACATAAATAACTTCTTTATAATAATTTGATTCAGAACTTTCTGCAGTCAGAAACTACACATGAACCCATGGAACTTCCACTTAGTAAAGCTTTTCACAGCTTTCGCTGACGATTCTGACCCATGTCCGTAAAAGGAAGAAGTTCTTATCCGAAAATAATACATGTACTTTCTATATTTTTTGCCGGTATCAGAAAAGTTTGTTAGTATTATCGAGGTATTCGCTATTGAAAGGTGTCCATTAAGGGAAGTTTCAGTTTACGATACTCCTGTTTGGTAAATGAAATAAACCTTATACCATGTGGATGCTTTATAAGAATCACCTAAACGAAAACTCTCGAAAATATAGTCTACATATAAAAGTAATCAAAAGTAAAATTAATCGAAATTTGTGTCCAACTTCTGCTCTTGAAAGCTTTTCGCTACCTACTACATCATGGAAGAGTCCACGGAAATGCCAACTAAAATGACAGGACGGCGCCATGAATTAATTCCCGGAGCAAGCAGCCTAGCAGTCATATCCACATGCTATTCCCTTCCTTTATGATCACGACCTACAATAATATATCACGCGTAACTAGCTTTTAAAACATACTAATGCATACATGTTTTAATAAAACTGCCACCATCATACAGATACAAAGAGGTAAAAAGAAATGTTTCTATACTGACCAATGTATCCATATTTTCTCTTTCTCTCTTTTAATATTAAGATCGAAGTTATTACACAGTCACAACTTTCAATTACAACACTCACGTCGAAAACATACTTTGTTTCAAGCTGTTGTGGCTGTAATGATGATGAACAGTCACGAAAGCAGCAGTCTGGTCTGCTCAACTGTGTTTACGTCTTGTTGAGATTTCCAACGTAATTATTTTTGGGTGCAAACAAAAAGGGACAAAGATCGAGGATAAATAATTGTGTATACGTAGTTATTAATAGCACTTTCGCCCTTAGTTGGCTGCCTTCAAGGTTTCAGGAATGTTTGAATTGTCTGTAGCTTACACGACAATCTATCTGTTGAGTGCTATCTTTATTTTTTCTTCTTCGCAACAAAATAGGTTATTGTATTCTATAGATCGTACTTTATTACAATTATTATTTAGCAAGCGTACGTTGGAAATTACCTTCTGCCATTATTTTAATGTAATTATACTGTATGCTATCTTTAAATATACAGTACATTATATATAGCGATAACTATATGTCTGAAAATATTATAGAGAAAGAACAGAAATATTTTCAGTAGTTTTCTATGAACCAACCACTTCATTCAAGTTCGAAAACACAATTTTTTACACTCAAGTTGTAACTTAATAAATTTTAGCAATGTACAGGTAACAATAATTTTAGGAATGATTAAAAACATGGACATAAACATTGCGATCTTGGCCAAGGATTAGTTTTTGGATCAGGCCACAAAATTTTTGAACGACCCCTAAATCAAGTTTTCGTATTTTCTACAGAATAAGCACATCAGATAGCTCGGGTTTGGGTATACTATATGTAGTTCTCCAGATATAAGGTGTATAAGAGTATTTTTGATTGAAATATGTTGGATATTTTGATCCAAATAACTATAAAGAAGTCATGTTAAAAGAACACTGTTTTTTTTTTTTTTTTTTTTTTTATTTCCATGAGTACTGAACTATATCAACTATACTAAGCATAACATTCATATTACTTACCGAATTATGTAAATTCACAATTATACAGCTTAACGTGAAATCCGATTTGCGAAAGAAATTTACGATAAAATTAACAAACGTTATTTACATTTGAAGTAAGTTCTATTTTGAAAGCCATCTAGAAAGAGAAGCATGAACAAATTAGGTAATAAACTATTGTTGAACTGTTACTATTTTTTTGGAGGGGGGGGGGCTTCGGTGTTGTAAAAATGTAAGATTTTGTACTCTATTTATAAAACATATTTTGTGAATTAAGGTTTTGCATTGTAATATTGTTAAACAGTATTCTTTATATATTTATTTTCTTCTCTTTCTTTTTTCTTTTCTTTTCTTTCTTTCTTTCTTTCTTTTTCTTTTTTTTTTTGTTCCATATATATTTGATAAACCTTCGACTAACATAACTAAACATCGATTTACGCAGAGCTCTAGAGCCACCGGCGCCTATTTCCGTATAATTACGGGGATGGGGGTGACCAGGTGTTTCGATCTTTATTTTCTTATTTTTTAAATATAATGGTTGAGAACATACGAATATGTCCTAATATAGTCGTGAAGATTTCTACAGGTATTACAAAATTTACATACATCTGTATAACGTAAAATAAACTTACTACTAAATCATGCTAAGTTCTAATAAAAAAAAAAAACTTTTTTTTTTTTTAAATTACAGATCCATAGAAGATAACAAATAATACTAATCTATACATGAGCCATTACTTACAATTTCGGAACGTCCTTGTGTCCGAACTATCAATGAAAATTTTCTTAAGATCATTTCATTCACATTGATTTGAGTACGTATATCCTTATTCACGAGACACAATGCCATAGCGTTCAGGCACCTTTAGGACATTGTATTTACGGTGTATGTATGAGTAAAAGGGTTATAGCTCGAAAATGAAATGTCGGGTGAAGGTCACATAAGAGAAGACAGTGATTGTTTTGACTGTAGATTCTACAAATTCACCAGTGAATATCGAATATGTTTTCAGTTCCTTCTATCACATTTAATTCCTATAATACCTCTTGAACTTCATTCTACTGTATGCTTCGATTTTAGATTTAGATTTTTGAGTTTAACGTTTCATTCAGCAGCGAGGTTATATGTGACTTAGGCCTACAGCTTAACGTGGCATCCTAACCACAAGAGCTCCCATTGGGAATTGAACCCGGATCCCCAACAACCAGGACGCCTATGCTATCCACATAGCCACAAGATAGCTTTCTGTACAAGGCTAAAGGCTGAACCTTGTCGCCGCCTCTAGTTTACAACCACTGGTACTTTAATGAAATGCAGGCTCAAAGTAATTACTGTTGTTCTACTAGACCTTGATTCGACATTTCCGACCAATTTTCGGTGGGCTTTACCTCCGAAATGATGCATATGCTTGTATAACGCTGTTCAAATAACCAACACACGTACCTGAAAATTTGGGGTTTTGAATTAACGCCTGTACCTTATATGAGTTTCGAAGATCAACTCGATATCTCAAGAATGAAACCTTTCTCGCCTATGATTCTTACAGCAATCGGATGAACTCGTAAAATCAGATAAAAAACCGATGTTAACGTCAAAACCCAAATTTTGAAATACGTTTATTGATTATTTCAACAAAGATACATTGCACTTTCGTGTGAGGATTTTCCAAAATCTTTTGGCGTTGTTTCCGAGCACACTGTGTATATTGCTACTACATCGACTTCATTGTTTCTTCATGTATGAGTTTTCCAGTTCGCTAGCTTCAAAACTGTGTCGCTTTATTCTTCTTACAATGAAAGCATTACTAAACATTGAAACGAAATTTCTGATTAACAAGAGCTAATAACATTTTTATTCAAACAATTAAAAAAAATACTATCTATTTAATAGTAACGCATACATTTTATCAAAAACGCAACGCATTGATTTAAAACAAAAAAAAAAAAATCTGAATCTTGCCGCATGATAGTCCTTGTAATGCAATGTTGAATCTTTGGTATGTTCCTTTCGAGAAGCTTCACTAAACAATAAATTTACCACGTTACAGATTTTGAGGGCAAAATACCGCGTTCATCAAGCACGCTGAATGCAATCCGGCAACCTCAGCTGTTCTCAGTTTCCCCAAACCTAGACGGGTTCGTTTATTTTGACACAGCTTTGATTAAACCACTGATATTGGCAACCAGGCGAGTTCATAAAGGACGATAATTATCTCGAGCTAGAAAGAGAGAGAGAGAGGGATGGATAGGAAGAGGAAGGCATGGACCATAAACAAGACTGCTCGTAAAACGGCTGACGGATGGGTGGAATGACGAACCGCATTAGGCAGTACACAATCACTGACACGCAGCGAACAATAATATTATAATACCATGTTACAAATATGGAAAACAACCACACTAAATATGAATATTAACCAGCGAGATAGTCTCCACAAAAGCACTAGAAGCGCCACATCCTTTGGAATTTTGCGACCAAAATACATTGTCCAAGATTATATTCAAAATTGCATTATGTACAATTTCGTAATTTGTTTGTAGATTAGGCACAGTTCATTCGCACGATCGTCTGGGCCAACTGTCCAATTTCTTAACACGATCCACGCAAATGTAGTTTCTCAAGGACCCCATGAATGCGATCTGCAATTCTTTATGTTATTTTATCATATACGTGAACATATATAATATATTCGCATCTATTTACAAGGATAATCTCCGATCAAGTAAGTTTGTGGTGAACAGCATTATGTACATGAGTTTTTTCGGGATACTCCCGTTTCCTTCAACATTTTTACTCCACCAATTCTTCAATCACCATTCACTTGCCTAAATAATCGTCTCCCTTATCCTAAAGAGCAAAATTATAGGACGTTAAACTGAAAGATTCATTTCACTTCATTTTTATTTAAATGGATGTAAGTTGGAAAGTCACATTTAACTTCAAAATGAAAGTCTACATAGGAAAATATTTTTTATGCACACTAAGAAAGTCAAATTCTACTTCCATGCAAAGTCAAGTCAAGATCATATGAGTTCCGTATATCACTTTTCTATATGCTTATACATATACTGACATTATTATTATTATTATTATTATTATTATTACTTAAAAAGCAAATGAAGGATGTAAACTGAAAATTTACGATGTACATAAACTCCACACATGCACGTATAATCGAAAAAGAAAATAGGAAAAATCTTTATTATTTATAAACAATATTTCAGTTTTTACCGTAGCTTGAACCCTGAAACTCTTGTGATACAATCATATTTTACGAAAACAAACAAAATACCAATTAAAAATATTTCAGATTGGTGATGACCATCAAACGTTAATGGTTATACTTAATTTAATCACCTACTGCTTACCTATATATATATATATATATATATATATATATATATATATATATATATATATATATATAATGTCTGAAGTACAGTACTAGTGGCCAGGACCGGATCCAGGATTTTCTGAGGGGGATGCACCAATAATTATCAGTACATTTGAATCAAATTTAATTGTTTTTAAATGCCTTTAGACATCTGTGATGTGTATAAGGAACTGTAACTATTGTGTTGAGCGAAACCGCTTTCTTTTAAGCCCGAAACGAAAACGACATGAAATTTTAGGAAAGTATTGCTATTTCCACTGTCAGTTTCTCACTTTAGATAGTGTATATTCAGAACGGAGGGGGGTGCACGTGCTCCGGTGCACCCCCCTAAATCCGGCCCTGTTAGTGGTCATATTAGTTTTCACAATTTAGTTTACTTTTCTCGAGGTGCACTCTGCTAAAATCGCTTATCTATTTTTGGTGGAGACCAGGGTGTGTAGGACTGAGGAATACAACATACACCAACTTTGAAATTAAAAGAACTTTGAAGAAAGAGCATATCCCTAAAATAATAATGCTACTACAGTAAAACCTGTCTTCAACGGACCCTTTATTAAACGGAAAACTGTCTTAAACGGAAACATTTCACGGTCCCATGAATTTTGGAGAACAAAACGTGTAAAAAGTCCCTTCATTAAGCGGAAACTGTGTTACGCGGACAACGGAAAGAAAAATAAACATTTAACGGAAAATTCTGTGTTCCGGACTACAGCGTTTAGATGTTTAGACATTTTGTGAGACATATACATTACACTGTCTGCGATAAAATGTTCGTTCTTTTGTTAAATATGTCTGGACAATGTTGGCCTTCGCCAACCACTACTCATATTCACCCCCACAAATTGTCCTTAATCCCCGCAACTTAATCAAGAATCATACGGAATGTTGGAAATAAGAAAACGAGATAGAGGAAGAAGAAGAATACGATACCGAGTTCGGAGAAGAGTGTAGAATAAATACATATCAAGATGCTCTCAGAAGTTTAAAGGAACTGCAAAAATTTGCATTACGGAAAAATTTTTCTGATTCACTTAGTATAATTTCTCAGGTTAAAGTGTATGCGGAAAATCAAGCAGCCAAGCAGCAATGTACACAAAAAACCCTGCTTGGTTATTAGAAAAATAAAGAAAACGTGTGCATAGCAAATTTTGTATTCATTTTAATTTTTTGTGTATTTATTCGTAGAAGAAAGAAGTACTGTAATCGGACAATGTACGTACAGCAATATAAATGGGCATACTGAGAAAATACAAGCATGTATTTAAAAAAGAAAGAAAGGAAAGGAAAGGTCTACCTCCACTAAGCGGAAACCTGATTTTAACGGAAATTTTTGCAAGTCCCGCTCGATTCCGCTAAAGACAGGTTTCACTGTACTTAAAAATTGTCATGATACTAATCATCATCATCATTCCTCCGGATAACTGACAACCAAAAAAAAACACATATTCACATGGAACTACATGCTAACCAAACCAATTTTAACGAGTATACAATATAAACCGATGGAAATAAGTTATTTTCTTCTACTTGCTCCAAGGTTTCTTTCTATATTTTCCCCTTTATCTTCGACGCCCAATCGTCTTTTCTTCATTTCACCCTTTCCTCATGTCTTGGTAATTCCAGGACTGACGATTAACTGAAGAGTGTGGAACACCCTCCGATGAACCCACCAAATCGTGGCTTGCAATGAATATTAATGACTACTCCTACTTGGCCACCTGTTTCATATTCTGCATGTATACCACTGGCGCCGCGGGAAATAAATGTTGCACGGCGACTCTTTCTCTGCCTCAGTTGTTTCTGATGTTTGAAAGAAGAGAATGTTACCTACGACTGGAGCGAAGAAAATGTTGAACCAACCCATCTGCTACTTCTTTACCTCTAACACTATTGAATTTTCACTTTTTTTAATCCTATATATTATATAACCGACAACTTATTTTTTGAACACATCTCCCAAGAGAATTTGGAAGGCAACATTATATATATATATATATATATATATATATATATATATATATATATATATATATATATATAGTCAAGTGATTGTAAATCACATTTATTTAACGGTACAGGAAATACTTATTTGTAATGGGTAACAACTATCAAAATATCGGACCACTACTCCCACTTTTTTTTTCTTCAATCTCTGAAGCAAAAGTTTCGATCACTTCATTTTCTTTCAATCAGCAGTGCTTTTTTTTTCTTTTTTTTTTTCCAAGATCTTAGGTCACATGCTGTTTTATTTTGTTCATTCTGCTTCTTAACTTGAAGTTTCTTCTTTGTGTACGCTTCTTTTCGTTTCTATTGTGAACTTTTAGCTGTCTGTACCAAGTTTTGAAGAGTTGGTCAACAGCCGCATATACTGACCCTTGAGCAAGTAAATAGTCTTCTAACACATTTTCTACCAAACATTTTCCATTTACCAAACATCCTCGTATAATAGCAGTGTTTTAATAGAATATTGTAAGAACGAGACGGAAAATTTTCATGAAGTCTATATTCGATGCACTTTCTTCACAATGCTCATTAAGAAATCATCGTGTTACGATTATGATCGACTAATTTCAAGAACTCTTTTACTAATGATGTTTCACAAAGATGCAATAGTCTATCTTGATACAATCTGCTGATAATGGTTTCACATACATTTTAGATATAAATTCCTTAAAGGTTGTAGTAACATAAGCAGTCCTCCAAGATTCACTACCCAGAACTTGGTGAGGGGCATGAAACACCATGGACAATTCTGTATTTCTTTTGTAACAAAACAACTTCTTTCATCTTTGAAATGAACAACCTATAGTTCTTTAGGTCCTTTTAGAGCAGAAGATACACCAAAATCCCCCAAAATACCTTTTACAGCTTAAATCTGTTCGTATCTGATATATGAACAGCAAACAGTTTTGTAGGATTACGTACATTGCTCATTATGTTTCTTAATGAATCGATTTGCATTGCTTTGGAAACAATGTTTAGTTCCTTCTACATAACCGATAAAAGCAACATGTTTAACTGGAAGGATACAATAAATGATTCTATTTCCACAGCAATTGAATTGATAAGAGAAAAAGGGGACCATTTCACACTACTTTACTTTCGGAAAACGAAAAACAAAGCCACTTACCTGAAATTCAGTTGCTTATACAAAACATTTGAGATATTTGTAGCGCATGTTAAGACCTTTCATTTCCCAAAATACCAACAGCAAGGCATTGGATACTGGATTATACAGACATTTCTAAAGGGAACTCTTCATTTTTGGAATATTTTTCTTTCTCCACTTATCGATTTAGTAAGAAAATATTTCAATTTAGTTGACAAAAGCTTATCAGATGGTTTGAAAACTGAAGTATGTCTTATTTTATCAAAGTTTCTGCTTGCAGGTGGCTTGCTTTGGCTGCTTCCACATATTTCTTTAGAGGCAAAATAACTTCTACTGATCTTTAACACTTCAGTTTTCAAACCATCTGATTGCACAGAATTTCAATAGAAAGTTTGAAGAACACGAATATCGATTATGGTCGGCATGTCTTTAGGAAAATAATATAATGCCTTAAGAAATTCATATACTTAACAATCAACCACTCTGACACAAATTTCTGGAACATAGGCACAGCAAAATCGGTAACCAAATGGTCCACTCAACCTATGGGGTGACTGAGAATAGAAGAGGAAGACCGGTAATAGAGTTTGATTGAAGCCAAATTGTGATGGTCAGACGGATGGCAACTAGCACATCGAAAAAGTTGTGACTAGTTGGGTATTCGGGAGCTGCTGGAGTTAGTATCTTCCAAAGATATGAAAATGACGGTGAAACCAGCTGCAAACCACTAAAAGTGAGTCTGTCACAATTTATGGGCAAAATAACGGACGTCATAGACTATCAAGGTTCGTAAAAGAGTATAGTGCGCAAACTGTAACACAATTAACAACAAACCAATAGGTTTTAACAGTGGACAAAGCACGAGTATAGTCTACACACACAGTTCACAGTACATTGTTAGATATCGGATACGCAGCCTTTGTACCAATATTAACTGCATTTCCTCTTTGATTATGATTACAATGAGAACGTGTCCATCGTCACTGAAATGCCGATGAATGACAACGATGCATGGTCCGATGGACCAGGCTTTCATCACATTGATGGTCATGTCAGAATCCGTTGTCTCTCAGAGAAACAGCTGCTAGAGACAAGCACGGTACGACAAAGGACAGGTAGGGACTGACTCCATTACGATTCAGGGAACGTTCACATGAGCTCCATGGGCTCAGTAATGCATGTAGAGGGCACCGTAATAGCTCTTAGCAATTGGCAGGTCATTTATAAGCATGGAAACCCATACAACGCTTTTTGTCATAAGGCTACATTGTGTTAAAGTGGTTCGAGGAGCATAGTGGTGAAGAGTACCAATGCTCTGGAACGCAGTGCAGTGTGTAAGTGGCACCAACGGTTTACGGAGAAGAGAAACAGTTTAGAGGATTATGAACCAGCAGGTCGCTCTACAACAATCCAACAGAACGCAAGATCTAAAAGTTTGCAATGGTTGTGCGCGCTAACCCGAGTCACATTGCAGCAACAGTACGGATTAGCTATAGTACGTGTCACAACACTCTGACGGATGACTTGAACATACGTGTCACCCAACACCGTGTCTCACTCATATGCCACTCATTTTGACACAAGACCAACGATGAGAAGTGCTAACGCTGATAGAACGTTCCTGAACTGGATAATAACAAGAAATAAAGCATAGTGTCTCCTCTACGATTCACATTCTAACGAGATAAGAGGCCACCTCGAGATCGCCATCATCTCCAAAACGCAAAAATTCGAGTCAAGACAGGCCAAAAGAGAAAATGATGTTTGAACTATTTTGAAGGTCAGTGTGGATCTGTGTCAGGGGCATCATTTAGGGGGCAGGAGGGGCAATTGCCCCCCCCCCATGAGTTTGAGGAATGCATATACTTTAATCGATTGTCTATTAATGTACTAGAACAAAATGTGGAAGTCTTATGTCGGTGGTGCTCTTGCCCCCCTCAAGCGGTCTGATATGACGCCCCTGATATGTGTAACTGCCTGTATATATATATATATATATATATATATATATATATATATATATATATGTGTGTGTGTGTGTGTGTGTGTGTGTGTGTGTGTGTGTGTGGACGTTCACGTCAAGCACAGCAATCAAAGGTTCTACTGGTTGCCTATATTCTGGGTACCAGTCCACGAATTTAGAAGTATATACTAGTACAGTCAATAAACTATGTTACGCATAAAGGATAGGAAGTTTTATAAAACGGCTATGTTCATCTTTCGTTGACAGATCAGGTAACAGAGCGAAGACGTTTAGAGAGGACAATAGACCATTTTCTGATATCGTTTCAGTGTCCCGAGAATAGATTTCACCTCTTCTCTTATTCCTCTACTGCAACCAGAAGTAGTGGAAATTTAAAATCTTAGGTTTCATTATTGATAGCCATAGAGCAGAAACGATAATACAGTAGGTAGCGAGAAATGTCTTTCAGGACTGGATTCAGAGTTCAAAGAATAGATCCTATTTTCACTTGTTATCACTCTATTGAAATTTGGAAGTAATTCAAAACCAACTGCAACTTTTGCTCCTCAATACTGATACCAACAGACTAAAAACAGTCATATAAATAGCTCTTCATAACAAATATTCCACAAATAGACTCGATCTCAGATTTCTCTCTTATAACCGGAAGTGACAGGAATCTAACATTTTCGGTGTCAATACTGATTGCCAGAAATAAATGGTAAGAAATGGAGACAAACAGATTTCTAATGAGGATTCAGCATCCTAAGAAAGTACTATTTCTGACATTCCTCTATTGGAACCACGACAGATCCATCAATATTGAACTCCCATAATTCAGAAGTTTACCGTCAATATGAATTGAAACTCATGTTGTTATTGTTGTTTTCAAGTAACTACCAAACAAAATTTCATATAATATAATACATACTACTAAATTACTCACCTCTCTCTAGTGAAACGAGTTATATTCCTTGATACAAGACCATGTAGCTTTTTTAGTGGAAAATAGTGTGTTGCTGAGTTCTCGCCTTTCAGATTCTATCGTTTCTTCCCATTCTCTTCATTCCTTCAAATCATCTATCAATATTCAAATTTGCATTAATAATTCGTTGCCTTTAACCCAAAAATCATAATCGTGAGATTTCATTTTATCAAATAGCAGCCTTCTAAACTGATCCACCAAATTACTCAATGGAAGCTCATTTATCTCGTAAGCACAAAATGTTTCATAACTGCAAATTAAGCAATTCCATCTATAACGAGTCTTTAAGAAATTATTTTTTATAGGACCTTCGAATCTCATTATAGTGTTGATAAAAAATGATAAGATGAAAAACAAGTATTCAATATATTGAAGCATATACAGTATTTTTAAACAATCCAGAAAGTCCGTTGTGCAATTTGTATTAAAACAAAGAAAGTGAAGTGGAATTTATGTATTTAAAAAAAGCGAAAAAAGAAACACGCGAAGACTTAAAAGCTGTTTTAAAAGGGAAATACATTTCATCGATATCGAATACCGATACTTTGATTTTTTTTTTTTTTTTTTTTTTTTTTTTTTTTTTTTTTTTTTTTTTTTTTGCTGCAACACATGATGCTCGTGAAAGGTCCTAATCTGGATGTACCACTTGTCCGACAGGTTTAATCTTACAAGGGAACCTTCCGAAAATGAT
Organism: Thermobia domestica; assembly: GCF_964235325.1. Classification (NCBI taxonomy): domain Eukaryota; kingdom Metazoa; phylum Arthropoda; class Insecta; order Zygentoma; family Lepismatidae; genus Thermobia; species Thermobia domestica. The sequence continues at coordinate 233,349,370 of NC_137456.1, forward strand.
AGTTACAGTGAAAGATGTGACCTATGCCAATTGAAAGAGCAGAGATGTTCATTCCCAAAAAAGTAGCTGCCCATACCAATAGGTTCAAGAAATATAAGGGGTGGAAGTTCGGGAAACAGCAAGGTTGGACAAGGAAGGAAAAGTGCAAATTCCGCAAAAACGGGGGGGGGGCACGGCAAAATACAATGCTAACAAGTGATGTATGGAAAAAGACTTGCCACAATAGGGAACAAATGAAGGCCACCAGTGGGGTTTACAATGTTGCCAACTGCAATGAAAAGTACATGTTTTGCAAAGAGCACTATATGAAGTGAATGCAATATTCAGTGTCAATCTGTCATGTAGAATATAAAATATGACGTGTATAATGATTATACTGATTATACACGCAATATCTTATGTTCTACATGAAAGGTTGACATTGAATATTGCACACACTTCATATAGTGCTCTTTGCAAAACATGTACTTTTCATTGCTGTTGGCAACACTGTAAACCCCACTGGTGGCCTTCATTTGTTCCCTATTGTGGCAAGTCTTTTTCCATACATCACTTGTCAGCATTGTATTTTGCCGTGCTTTTTTTTTTTTTTTTTTTTTTTTTTTTTGCGGAATTTGCACTTTCCTCCCCTTGTTCAACCTTGCTGTTTCCCGAACTTCCACCCCTTATATTTCTTGAACCTATTGCTATGGGCAGCTAATTTTTTTGGGAATGCTCATCTCTGTTACAGCTCTTTCAATTGGCATAGGTCACATCTTTCACTGCAACTATCATTTTCGGAAGGTTCCCTTGTTAGTGTATCATATACGAAACAAAATCGTAATTGATACTGTAAATTAAAAATAAACATAAAAATCTTTATTTTACTTTATTTCAACACGCTTATACAAAACTCAACATTTTACATTATTTTCTGTCACTGAAATAATGCAAACTGAATGATTTGTTAGCATGTGAGTAGATTTGATTTTCAGTTTAGCGTCCCTTTCAGCAGCGAGGCTATATGAGATGTGGATCTACAGCTTAGCGTGGAACCCGAACCTAATGAGTTCCGGCCGGGAATCAAACTCGGGTCTCCCACGCCAAAGGCGCTAACAGCTTAGCTATGAGGAAGTTCGACATTTGAGTACAAATGTATTTACGCAGTTAACCAGTTTCACCACAATGAAGTGATTTCCTTTTTCTGAATGTCATTCCACCAGAAGAATACTATTTTTATGCCATGAAATGCGTATCATTACACACAATTAACAATAAGATGATAAATCATGTTTATCAGTTTTATACAGAACGAAAAGAAATAATATAAATAGATACTTTCCACGAGTAAGATACATATAATCGTAAAAATAGTAGTTAATTAGATTTTTATATTTTTTCTGCCAAGACTGATCTTTAATTGCTATTTAAGTAATATATATTACGTTCCTATTGCGCCTAATGAATTAATTTAGAAATTTGATTGTGCATAAATTAGAAACTAAAAATCTGTACACCGTAACGTTTCACACGATTCTACAGCAGTTTAGGGTGTAACGACATAACTTTTTTTTTTTTAAAGACATGACGTAAAATTTGACCCCCTAAAACTCAAGCAGCACTCTACCAAAGCTGCAAGTGTTTGAGATTGACTAGTACACCCGACTTCAATACCAACTTCAATAGAACGAAAACGCTACGAGAAATCATGAATCATCATTATCATTTTTTTTAAATAATCGATTCAGGTTTGCAAGAATCGGATTAATCTCCGCCTTGAACCCAAAAGTAGTTCAAATTAAAGATATTCGGTGTCATCATATACATAGAACAAAAACAGCAACGTATAGCGAGCGAATAGGCCTAATGGCTTTTCGATAGATTTCAGCATCTGAGAAACAGGTTCTACTTTTGATCTTATTATTCTATTGCAACCAGAATTAGTTATAGATCAATTACTCCAAGTTTGAGTATTCAATTTGCATAGTTTGAAAGTTTACTCTAGTTTCACACTGCCAGACGAAACTCACTTGTTACTCTTCAAAAGTCTTAACCTGGGGAGTTTTTGAACCCGTCTTATCCTATTCTATACGTCGTTTTGGCTACCGCAAACAAATATTTAGAGCTTATTTAGTAAATTTTAAGGTACGAGTACACATAATGAAATATTATAGATCATACCGTCGAATATTCCACGAAATGAAATGGAAGTATATCAAATTGCTAATTTAACGTTTCATAATGATTATATTATTTAGGCTAAAGGAGATCGATGATAAATGAAAGTCAAAGACGATGCAAATGAAATGGTCTTTCAGTTTAACGTCGCACAATTATGCCATTTAGGCTAAGGGAAGACGGACGATTAAGGCAAGTGAGTGGTGATGGAATAAATGGTGGAATTACAATGTAGGGGGAAATGGGAGTACCCCCAAGAAAACCCATGGACACAATGTTGTCCACCACAAACTTACTTGGCCGGAAATCGAACCAGGGACCCATATTTTTATTTAACCAGAGGTAAGCGCACTACTATTGAGAAACTATGCCCTCCAGAATGATGATGGAATAATGAGAATATGGGAGAAGACCTACGGACACTATGTGGTACACAAAATATTCCATTTTTTTTTTCGTTAAAGAAAGCATAGTTTGTATTACCATACATTGTCCTGCAATTCAATGTAATACGACAAAAATAATTATTCTCACGACATTCTTTACTGAATAGTGGCATCTGGAATCTGAATTAGGGATGGTATCGAGACGAGACGAGACGAGACTTTGTACAGTCTCGGTCTCGTCTCGGTTGATAAATAACGATTTCGGTCTCGGTCTCGTCTCGAGTAAAAAATCACCGTCTCGGTCTCGGTCTCGTCTCGGTCAACAGATGCTTGTCTCGATCTCGGTCTCGGTCTCGAGTACCAAATCTCGGTCTCGTCTCGAAAGTCTCGAAATAAATACTTTGAAATTAAAATAGTGAAAGTATTATTCTCGTACAGTCTGTCGTTTCCGCTTATTTTTTCCTTTCATTTTGACTTAGAATTATGGTATGCTGTACCTCTTCGTAGCTAATTTGCTAGTGCTAACGTAGAGGCCGCGGTGGCTCAGTGGTAGAGCGTTCACCTCTGGTGCTTGGGGTTCCGGGTTCAAACCCTGCTCCCGCCAAGTGAACTTTGTGGTGGACAAACACCGTGTGCGTGGGTTTTCTCGGGGTTCTCCCGTTTCCTCCCACTTTCTTCATTCCACCATTTCATTCATTTCTCATCTTCACCGTCTCCTTTAGCCTAACCGGCATAACCGTGGGACGTAAAACTTAAAGATTTCATTTCATTTCATTTTGCTAGTGCTAATGCTTTCCATGCGCATATTCCAGGTTCAATGATCAGTGGGTATATCACGCTAAAACCCTAATAGAACCCATATTTCACTTTCAGCAATAGACTTTGTCTCATATAGCCTCAGAACTGCGTATACAATTAAACTTTATTAAATTAACTCCAGTACTATACAGTAGTTTATTTCCTTCCTTTGAATCAGAATTGTTCAATACCTCCTAACGGATAACGCAACACATAGCAGCACGAATGTATTTTATCGTACCGAAATTGAAACTTAACAATTTCTCATTTATTATTCAATACATTCTGCTTTGACTGTCAGTTTAAAAACAGAATATAACGTTCCTTATCTTAACAAATAGAGTAAATTATTACTACAATATATTTTGTTTCAAATTGATGAAATGCTTTATTACCGTTTCACATCTCCGTGTTTAATTGACACTTTATAACACGAACGTCCTGAACCTTGTGGTGGGAGCTACTACACTCATCTTTGCTACGTGAGGTCTCGAGTTGGATCACAAAACAAGTTAGATTCAAAGTCCGATATTTCGCATAGTTCGCCTATCATTTTAAGTGCATTCTGATTCTTATACACGTTCATAAGGTCGTAATGCATTACGTAAGCACATATCCTGTGCCGTAACATAGATTAATCTTATTCCTGAGCTCTCAACGATGCAATCTTTATTCTAGAAAACTAATCTTGCGTTCATTACGTTGAAATTTTATATTGATTAAAAATTACTTATGAAACATGGATATATATATATATATATATATATATATATATATATATATATATATATATATATATATATATATATATATATATATATATACAGTAAACCCCCGTTAACACGAATTCCAAGGGACTGAAAAATCAGGAGTTCGTGTTAAAAGAATTCGTGTTAACCGGGGACCCAAATTTTATTATTCGAATACATTTTCTCCATACATACGCACTACAGTATACAGACTATACATACCACTACAGTATATTATGTATGTCATAGAAAACACTAGAGATGGTATCGAGATGAGACTGAGTAGTCTCGGTTCCAAATTCGAGACGAGACCAAGACTATTCTGTCTTGATACCATCCACAGAATTGTATCGAGACGAGACTGAGAGTTTCGGTCTCGTCTCGATTTCGAAAAGCACACCTCGATCTCAAATTCAAGTTAAGATCGAGATCGAGACTAGTTTCGGTCTCTGTACCATCCTCTAAAAAGTGAAAACACTACAGTAAGTTTATTATCCTATCTTCGAAGATTTACAAAAAAAGTTTCCACGCAGAAAATCCAGGTCAAGTTATAAAATTGATAACTCCGCTAGCAGGGTGAGTACTCCTGGAAACGGAGTCACCAGTTTGGAGTTACAGGGGAGAGATGATGTTTTGTTTCGAGCTGTCGCCAGCTCGTCTGCCAAGCACCTGCATGTTCAGCGCTTGACGGAGGACAGAATCAACACCTCATAAGAGAGGAAAGATACCTGTTTCTGGTTTTTCTCTTATTTACAAGGCAATTTTCGTCTGTATAAATACTGTATGACAAAAACTGATCTGGAGTGAAATCTGAAATAAGAAAAATGATCTGAAAAAAAAAAAAAAACAAAGGATTGAAAGTTCGTGTAAATCAAAACCTTTACTGACTCAAGGGACTAAAAATTAGTTCGTAATTCGTGCTAACCGAAATTCGTGTTAACCGATAAAACTTCCTATAAGATAACGTACAGCGATGCCGGGACCGAAATTTTGTTCGTCCTAACCAAGTGTTCGGCTTAAGCGAGTTCGTGTTAACGAGGTTATACTGTATATATATATAGCAGATCCTAGGGGAGGGCTATAGGGACTAGCCCCCCTTAACGCTCAGGTATGCACTGGATAAACTGGGCTTCAATCCTACTTTCTTTACACTGGATAAAGCGGCAAACCATGGTTTAGCCCCTCCCTTGATCATATACTGGTCCGTCGCTATATATATATATATATATATATATATCCAGGATGGCGAATTTTAATCTTTCCACGGAGATATCTCGAAAACGGTTGAACATAAATGAACGGAACAAAAACTCAAATAGGAAATGCCATGGGGCACACTGAATGGTGTTGTCGCGGCGCCTTCCGGGGCCTTCTTTCATGGGGTACCAAGGCCAAACTTTAAAATTTTAAATGAAAACATGGGGCGAGTAATACCTCGTTCCATAGATCTTTAAAAAGTAAAAAGCGTTGTGGCAAAAGATTTTTCATATCGGTCACCGTATTCAAGATGGCCGCCATATATATTTTGGTCTAGGAAGTAATTCGTGCGGTTGGTACGCACACATTGAAGCTGTAGTACAAACACAAAATACATAAATACCTTAAGAAAAATATTGTCCATCGCTAGCCACCACTTTCGCCCATCTGTCAGGCAATGTACGGATTCCGTGGCGAAAGAAGTCCTCATCCTTGGAAGCGATCCAGTCAGAGACCCATGTTTCGATATCTTCTGAAGAAGTAAACCGCTGTCCAATCAAATCGTTGTTCATGCAATCGAACAAGTAGTAGTCCGAAGGAGCAACGTCTGGTGAATACGACGGGTGGGGTAAAACTTTCCATCCGACATTTTCTAAATAGGTTTTGACCGGTTTTGCGACATGTGGGCGAGCGTTATCATGTTGAACAATAAGTTTATCATGTCTGTTCTCCCATTCTGGTCGTGTTCTGGCCAGAGCTTGCTTCAAACGCATTAATTGTCGTCGATAACGTTCTCCATTCATAGTTTCACCAGGTTGCAGCAGCTCATAGTACACCACACCTTTCATATCCCACCATATGCACAGCATAACCTTTGCACAGTGAATATCTCGTTTTGGTTGTGATGGACCTGGTTCACCTGGTTTCACCCAGGCCTTTTTTCGTTTAGGGTTCTCGTAATGGATCCACTTCTCATCACCCGTAATAATTCGATGCAGAAACCCCTTTCTGCTCTGTCGTTGAAGCAGCAATTCGCAAATGGTTTTTCGTCTTTCAACGTCTCTGTCTTTCAATTCATGTGGAACCCAATGTGACATCTTTTGAATCATTCCCATGGCTTTCAAGCGTTTGGAGACTGTTGTTTGATCAACGCCTAATGCTGCTGCAAGTTGTTCCTGCGTTTGACACGAATCCTGCTCGAGCAATGCTGTCAATTCTTCGTCTTGAAATTTTTTTGGCTGTCCAGCTCGCTCTTGGTCTGCCAAGCCGAAATCACCACTTCTAAACCGTGCAAACCACTTCTGACACGTTCGCTCAGCTAGAGCATGGTCACCATACACTTCCACCAAAATACGATGACTTTCAGTCGCACTTTTCTGCATGTTAAAGTAATGCAGCAGGACACCCCGCAAAAACACTTTATCAGGCACAAATTGCGCCATGTTCACTTAACTACAAACTGGTGTTGTTGACGCTTTAATCCACTGCCCTATACTACGAACGATACGCGATGACAGGGGTTTGCAACACATGTGTGGATACACGGAACTGTGGGACGCTCCGTTCGTTGCGCCATCTCTTGTCCACCCGCACGAATTAATTCCTAGACCAAATATATATATATATATATATATATATATATATATATATATATATATATATATATATATATATATAGAGAGAGAGAGAGAGAGAGAGAGAATTCTATTTGCATCAGCAGTGGATTTTGTTTCGGGAGAGGCTTGAGGAACGAGTAAGAAACATTTGCACTGTACGTGCAATGCAAAATATATCTATCTATCTATATATATATATATATATATATATATCACAAATCTATTTCGGGAGGGGTTTGAGCCCGATAACCACCCCGTAAATACGCCAGTGTACATTAGTCAACTGTTCTCATATTATCTAACACAGCAACGAAACAAATTTTGTGTGAAGGCAATTTTAGTATCTATCAATATCAATATTCGAGACGAGACCGAGACTTTCGAGACTGACCTCAGTCTCGTCTCGGTCTCGTCTCGATTTATAGAGATCTGTCTCGGTCTCGGTCTCGTCTCGGTATTTAAAAGTCCGTCTCGGTCTCGGTCTCGTCTCGGTATATAAAAGCCCGTCTCGGTCTCGGTCTCGTCTCGATAATTCGATACGAGACCGAGACGAGACCGAGACTAGTCTCGGTCTCGGTACCATCCCTAATCTGAATGCATAAGTCAAAAATACAAGCATGTATATTTAGCGAAATAAATATTTAAAAAGTGTAGTTTCTTTTCTTTTCTTTTTTTCTTTCTTTCTTTAAGTGCGACATAGTGAACCTACGGTTCACAATTATTTCGGGATGAATGCACGAACACGACTGCACCCACAATTCCAGGCGCCTAGTATTGTGTTTTAATGTTTGTCGTGAACATTCACCTGTCAGACTGTGGTGTTCAAAAACTACTTTCTTTCTGCAGTTTTCGTGTCTTGCATCCATCCTAATGTATTGTTTAATTTAGAGTCTATTTATCTTCTTAAAAAGCATTCTATATTACGCAAAACATAAAGAAATTTAAAATGTGTACAACAAAATAAATATAGTACGTGTTTCCGTGGGTAGAACAGATAAATTGTATTTACATTAATTTCAATCGGGAAGTAATTTTGGTTCATGAACAGTGTTATTACGGAACGGATTAACTTCGTGATCCGTGGGTTTACAGTATAAATCCAGTCTTAAGAGAGGAATAAGTAAATATGGTATCAATATGACCATAATAGGTAAATAAGTAAGTTTTTAACATACTACATAAAGTTCCAAATACATCCCTTAATTCATACAATACCATGATGAATTCAGATATAAAATGAAATTACAGCTTTATATTTTTGAAACGATTGAAAAATGGGAGTGAGTTAACTATAAATTTTCACGTACATGATTTTAGTCAATACTTCAATTTCGTAACAGTGAACGCCGCTACCAACAATTCAATTATGTGTATGTTTCCTTAAGTGAAATACGTACCTCTTGATTATTTACGAAATACGTTACACCAATCTGAATTTGATTCTAATTCACGATATCAAAATTTAAAACACCACGAAGTTACTAGAACAGTGTTGAAGAAAACTAAGAAATGGAAATATAGTTGATGTGCAAAACACACACTGTCTTGAACAGGTAGAAGCAGTGGCGTATGCAAAGCGACGCATCCGTGTTTTAACCCTTCCCTTCATCCAGTTATAAAGGCTTTTTGTATTTTTTACGTTCCGTTGATTTACGCAGGTCTTTGCGCAGACGTATGGAAAGGTCTCATTTGTTTCCACATTGTTACACATAGCCTTAAAGTTAACAGGAAACCTCGCAGTAGTAGCTACAATGTGAATGCCTGCAGAGAGCTTAAACTCTCTTTACAAATGGTGAAGATCAGCTTCTCAAGGAAGCAACAAATAATCAGAAATATACATTTAAATGGGAGCAACAACAGTGGATCTGGAAGGAGCAGCAGCTGGAACAATAAAACAGCATACAGTAGGGCTACTATTTCTACAACAAAAATGATATTAAAGTATTGAAAGAGTTAACTGTTTCTATTGCTTACTTTGAATGTATTTAGCTACCTAAGGTAAGATAGACTACACTCTATTCAAATAGTTCATTTGATTGGACTGGATTTTTTAGTTCAGCGTCCCTTTCAGTAGCGAGACTACATTAGACGTGGACCTACAGTTCAAAGTGGAATCGGAACCATATGAGCTCTCGCCAGGAATCGAACCCGGGTCTCCCTTGCCAAAGTCAATTAGTTCATATATTTTATAGGGCCTATAGGGTTTTAATTACCTTACTTCTCTTTTATCAATTAGATATGATTCGCTCTTCACTAAAAAATACTTAAATTATATTGTTACAGAAAACGCTGGTGCATCTTTCGTCCTGCGTAATATCTGTATAAAGTGCTCCAACATTTTGCTTTCAAAAGGTGGCAGATCACATGAAGCGTTCAGACATTTTACTTTGGAAAGGTGGCAACCCTATCCAACAAACTAGATCTTATTAAACCCTACAGAACTGCGGTTGCCAAACTGATCTGCAATATACGTAATTTTAACCGAAACCGTTCTACTGTATTAAGGTGTATATGAGACGATTAAAAAACTGTCAATCTCTTTGGGGTAAAATAAAGATAGCAGTTTTAACAAACTACTGCAATATTAGTGAATTGATTGACAATATGCAGTATGCAGATAAAGAAAGAAATGTTCTGATAGTTATTAGTATATTCTATTTTGTTTCCAATCAACAAGCATTCGCCAGTTATATGCCTACCTGTTTTATTTTCTCGTCTCGTTTAACAGCTGCTCTTCTGTATCTCTGTGCATTGTAAACAAGCATTATATGACATGCAAAATTATTACCCCAGAGCCCTGAGCACGTTCCAACTGCACAATGACATCTGTTGTCATGAACACCCCAGGAGTAAATTAACACGATGTATTTCACCTCTCTATCCTTCAGTTTTTTCAAAACCATCCTATATGTCCATCAATTAAATTTGACGCTTTATTTTACGAGCTTCAGCAAGATCACGCCAATATCGGAAACGAAAACCAATAATTGTATTAAGTATATTCGCAGGTTATTTTAAAATGTATCTAATTTATCTGTTTGTTTTGCGTCCTTATGCAACAAACAAGTTATGAAGGGCGGAAACTACTATTAACGTGGGTTCATCAATCACCGCGATTTGAATGCGGTACAGTTGGAGTAGCAAGAGATTCTCACAATATATGTTGTTTCCCACCACATTATGTCGTCTTTAACAGCTGGATTCAGGATACTGACACCGGCTTTTCTTTAATTGTGCTTATACTACTTTCTATTAAATCAAGCATACAATTTCATATCGCAAGTGAAAAACTACTCTTCAAATTGAATACCTACAGCCCTGCCCACTATATATATATATACTGTAAAAGGAAAGCTACGATACAGAACAAAGCAAAGAATGTTTATACGTATGCGTGAACCGCACGTTTCAAGAAACTGTTTAAATGGATCACTATGGGAAATATTTTAAGAAACGCTGATCTGCAAGTTGAAGCATATAAACAAAACGATAGTTAGTAATTTATTCCAAATTTGTAATAATTGCTCACTTAAAATTAGCTGTATACATTAGAAAATTCATACAGAGGGTTTCGATTACCACTCCCTTACACGTATGTATGTTACATTCTAATTTTGAATACGGAATGCATACATTATATGTACAAAAACAACTTCCACTGTATACTTCTGGTCACGAAAATCTATTCTGTCTCCCAGAGACTGTCCAAAAAATCGAAACCTCCTTAGCTCTGTACTTACAGGAAAACTTATTTTTCTTCCATTCTGACAGAAAGTAACATCCATAGTCTTACAAGAGAAACTGTCTATCTTCACGTTGCCACCAAGTAGGTATATAATTGACATATACAGGACGGTCCAAAAGTAGGTATGCAGTACCGTACTGATCAGCTCATTGCATTTTATATCATTTCTTATTATTATCTATCAGGTAGACTTAGTTTATTATTGTTCTTAATGTGTTTTTACTTAGATTTTAAGCTTGAAAGAGCCGAAGCAAATATAACTATAAACTAGGATGTTATACTTCATCAATACAAAGCTATATACCTACTTTTGGGCCACCTTGTAACATAACAGTTTGCAAAAAGGTAACATTATATAATTACAGATAGATAGGTCAAAACTTAGCATACTGGGTGATACGGGATGATTCAAGCGCGTAAGGGACAGGATCACCAAAGTAGCTGGATACATACAAACGCAGCACTTCCGAAGCCGTCGTTTGGTGGTTGGCATCACGATACTCACAAGGGAACATCTTATATTGATAGTAGCGTTGCCCAATCAAACAATGCACAATCGATAGAGGAGTGAAGAAAAGTGAGAAATCCAAAGTTTAACGGGCCGACACCCAGAAACACAAAAGATACAGAGGAAAGAAGGATCTAGAATCATGTGAAGATAGCAATGTAGAAGAAGATACACTGACACAGAAAGAACTTCAAAATGATTAAAGTAATCAAAATGACATTTACACAGCAGTGTAGTAAGCAAACATTTTGCCCACAGCCATGCTCAATAACATCATATGTAATGCAGTGTTGCCAACGGAGCAAAAAGAACGAAGTTTTGTTAAATGGCACGGAACACAAATTATAACATCTAGAAAGTCTAATTATGAATAGAACCATACCTGTGAAGTCTTAATGTACAGTGCTGCCAACGTTTGAGGATAGGTCTATATGAATTGGTATATGAATCCTGGATGTAGAAGACTACATGCAGTAGACGATCTGAACTAGTTGAAACCAAAATATCAGACCACAAACAAGAATATAATCACTTAAGTACAAAAATGTTAGAATAGTACCAAAACACAGCACATAAGCTGAAATGATCTATGCCCTTGGATGGCCAAGTGGTCTGTAGGCTCGCTGCTGGCGCATATGTTCTATTTCCGATTGGAGGGTTCTGCAACATAGTAGTAGTTGGAATCCTACATTAAGTTAGATGCACAGCCGGATTTAGGGGGTCAATTTGGAGCATTTGCCCAGGGGCGCGGCTGGTTGAGAGTATGTAGGAGGCGCCATTTTGATGCACAATTGGGAGCAAGGGAGGCAGAGATACGTCTTTGCCCCGGGCGAAATTTCGTAGATCCGACTCTGATGATATGTCTTGCACGACCTCAGCTCGTTTAGAACGTGAACAGTAGGAATTCATATAGGCCTATACTCAAACGTTGGCAACATTGTACATCAAGAAATCACAGGTATGGTTCTACCCATAATTAGATTTTCTAGATGTTATAATTTTTGTGTTCCGTGCCATTTAACAAAATTTCATTTTATGCTCAGTTAGCAACACTGCATTACATATGATGTTATTGAGCATGTCTGTAGTTACAATGTTCGCTTACTATACTATTGTGTAAATGTCATTTTGATCACTTAAATCATTTTAAAGTTCTTTCTATGTCAGTGTATCTTTTGCATTGCTATCTTCACATGATTCTAGATACTTCTTTCCCATGTATCTCCTGTGTTTCTGGGTGTCGGCCCGTAAAACTTCGGATTCTCACTTTTCTTCACTCTATCGAATGCGCATTGTTTGATTGGGCAACGCTACTATCAATAGAAGATGTTCCCTTGTTAGTAGAGCTGCTGATTTTAGCATGGTTACAAATCCTGTCTGCCGGAAATAATAATAATAATAATAATAATAATAATAATAATAATAATAATAATAATAATAATAATAATAATAAAGCAAAAATCTGCATTTTATGCAATGGACATTCGTGTTTCATTTATCATGTATGGATGCAAGAATATTATAAATAAACCACAGCTACGTAATATAGGAAATTAAATCATACATGTTAAACCAAATGATAAATCCTTCTCGTCTTTTCTCTACAGTGCATGTGGTCCCATGTTCGATTCTCGGTTGGGGAGCAGAAGAAAAATAATTTCAAGATCAATTACTTTCATTAATCATCCGTGTCCTTTAAAGAACATGACAGTGGGGCGTTAAACTAGAAGTATTTTTTCTTCCTTTTTCTTTTTCTCGTTTTTTTTTTCCTCTAGTATATATATTACTGAACAGGAAGCAATATGGAAAGATTCAGTAGTTCGAACACTTGCTAAGTATCTCATTATGTAAATAAATGAGCACCAAATTATATCTATATTATAGGTTACTTTAGCACTACACAACTATCAGTTATGTTTGCTGATGGGTAGTTGGCGTTACTTGCTATCTCTTAAATACCTGTAAAAAGAAAGAAAAAGTAAAATTCGACATAGAGAAGTAATGTAGTGTTGTTCTTTATGTTGATTTACTAATAATGGGAAAGAAGATTCAATATTCACTATTTAATTTATCAAGGTATTATTATTATTATTATTATTATTATTATTATTATTATTATTATTATTATTATTATTATTAGCAGATGGAAACAATATTATCGGATATTTAATATGCCACAAAACTTTAAATTGAAGAAAGATAAAAAAAAAAAAAAACACACACACACACAACGATATTATTAAACTTTTAATAGCAACGAATGTGAGTCGCTAGTATCCATAGCTGGGTCCGTAGTGTTCGGCTCCAGATTACTAGGTACAGTTTCTCAGTTCGAGTTCAACTGAAAAGTATGTGCCTTCGGTGCTTATGTGATATCCCTGTCATTTGCAGAATATGAAAAAGTAGAACAAAAGTGAGTATTACGAGAAAATATGAGAAAAATAATTTAACAATAAAGCAAGAAAAAAGAAAAAGAGAGTGTATATTTAGTGTTCAAATTTTTGCTTAAAAATAAAAAAAAGAAAATGGATGATAATGGTAGAGTGAAGAAAGTGGGAAGAAACGAGAGAACATTGAGGACTCATGGTGTCTGTTCACGATAATGTCCAGAAACTCCACGTACCACTGATAGAGGTAACAAACAAATCATTATATCATATATATAAAGGTTCATAATTTTAAGATTCGTTTCATCGTGTTTGTATTTTTATTCTGAACACTAATTACAGAGCTACTTGATGAAGGACTTTACAGAAAATAAATTTTAAAAAGCGTCTATCTGTTTTCCTGAAAAAAAAATGTTTTACGAATCGAGCTTGAAAAAAGGGTAAGAAAGGAAAGTAATTCTCCTTATGCTGAGCAAAATTTATTCAGGTTTCGCTTTACTGTTTGCTAATTTGTAATACTGATATTACAAGAAAATGTGATTTTACTTTATTTCTTGAAATATCCAACCTTTTTAGAAACAGAGACCAGTTTCCTCTCAACCTCCAACGCAAAAGACGGGTCGGATAAATCACGTGTTTTATTTATTTTTCTTTTTTAAAGAAATGTTTACAAATATTTTGCTTTTACCCTGCTGATTTCGATTACTTTCAGAAATTACGCAGTTTTCGCTCCAAGGAATATAACTAGACAAACGTAATGTTTTGGGAACACTCGAATTGGCAGTGAAACAATTAACAAATCGCGTCGAGCAGATGGGAGAATCATTGTAGTATGTTTGTAGTTATGATATTTTCCTTGCTTCCGTTCCTTTTTTTAAAAAAAAAAATAATATATCAAAGCTGCGACTTAAAATTACCGTAATTTCCTGTATTGTACCCATTTTGTTTATCTACAACGAAATTTTCACATATGCCCACTGCAATATTATAATTCAATTTCCACCCTTGACTGTGACAAAAATGCAAGGAAAGTGAGACAGACCTAAAAGGAATTCGTAAGGATTTAGTGTTGTTTTTTTCTGAGCCTCTAGAAGCTAGTCTAGTTTTTGTGACAAAAAGTGTACAACGTTGGTAACAATTTATTTTTCCATAGTATGATTTCTTTGTTCGTTCATTTAAATCTTTCTCCTTCTATCACCACATCTATTCATCTATGCTCTTCTCGAAGACTTCAGATATTACTTTCTGAAGCGAGCAGTTTGTCGAAGTCCATCTCTTCAACTGATTAATTCGATCAGTGGTTACGACAGAATTTGCATTCCAATTACACGAAGCTCCTCAAATTAATTAAATCACTTATGATATAAGTTCCAATTCGTCATTTGCTAGGGAAGAAAACTAAAAATGTGTATATCAGCAACCATCAGTGATGAGAACAAAAATACACGCCAAATTATTTTTAAAATACTGCTTCCTAATCTCAGTACATTAATTTTAATTTTTCTTACACGACAAAAACTAAATGAAACCCTTTACTAAAAGACTACGAAGTCAATTACAAAATCTAAAATCAAAAACATACTACGTCAACTGACATATATGAAATCTTTGTTTTACTACTTCCGTTAAAAGACAGTGCGCGAAATCAATGGAATAACTGACATGAAGCGATTTATTACTGATTTCTTCTACCTAGGTTGATCAAAATCTTTCATTATCGGACGTTTGTATATTTATTGATTACAACTATATAGTATTTGCTTTGAAGTCTTGTCCTGTTTTGAGCGATCTGCCGAACGCAGTTTCTACGTGTAAGGTAACGAATCTGACCCCCTTCCAGGTTAGCTGAGAAGTATTGCAGCGAAAGCAACTGTTGTACTCCCTGTACAAGCCGTGTCTGTTAGCTATTGCCTAGCATCTCAATTTTCACTGAAGGAGTCTGCGTTGAAGCACAGCCTGATTAAGTCTGTTTTATTCGTCCTGACAAACTTTCCAAAGATCGTTGCGTGTGCGCGACTATCGAGTCCAACGCTCGTTTCAACAATGGGAACCAACAAAAATACAAGGGAGATGTATCAGGAGTTTCACAGGAATTCTGAGAAGGGATTGCATGAATTCCCGTTTGATGTGTCATCTGCTCCATGTACGTCTCTTGATTTCGCCGTATATTTGGACGCCTTGTCCTGGTGAATGGCAACCCAAGATGTATTTCTGCGATACAGGAATGAAATATCATGGTGGAATAGTGGCTCCAAAATGTTCGACTCATAATAAGCTGAATTGAGTTTAGTCTTCTAGTCCACTCAGTGTAGCATAAATTTGACAATATACAACTGACCACCATCAACCATAAGCCCACGTGGTAAATTTTCAGCACATTCATGCACCCAGTCAGAACTACAAGACGTACAAAGCACGAGCAGAACTACCTCTCAAGACGATTAAAAAAAAAAAAAAAAAACTTTTTGTTACAATCCAAGAGATACACCAAGGGCCTTATTTCGTAACAGTCTGCGAAAAGGACTGCAAAATCTGTGCTTTAGTTTGCGGTAAGTGGAACAGCAGTTACAACTTACTTTTGCACGTTTTGTGTTACGTTACTCTCCGTATTTTTTTGTGGATACTAGTTTGGCATGACGCCTCCTCGTCTCCTCCAGAGCCACCACGAACTTCCACTTGTCCCCTGCAAGATGGGGTTCGTACAGCTTTCGACTGTTTTTTTTCCTCTGCATGATGTGCGGAACAAAGTATATGAACTCAAGTCTTAGGGCAGCCATATGTTGACTAGAGGACAGGACATGCGAATCGATGAATCAGTACTGTGAGCAATGCAACAATGCCTCGTACGGCATATTCATTCGACAATGTGCTAGATAACAAATGGCGCAAACGTTATCCCGTGAAAGGTCGTAATTTTGGGAGCCATACGACCACTCATACATACAACAGCGCAACACTTTAGAATACCTTAAACATCTTTGACATCTTCACGCATGTTACTACCTAGCGACCTAGCGACGTACCATAAACTTCCGTACCTCTCTCACTCTAACGAAGAATATGACCTGTATACCACTTGAGGTAGGTTGGCCAGATTTTTACTCTCAGGTTCGAACAAATATATGGAAAAGTGGAAATTAAAAGGATACAGTGCAAAGTAATGTTGAGAATTAGAAACAGAAAGAACACTATCCTAGAACTTCATACGCCAATTAATTCCCCCCATTTAAAACGTTTCGTCTTACTTTTGCCACAAAATGTCTTATGTCGAAGAATTGGTGTGTTGATGCTGGCCTGAACATATACGGACGGAGATTTGGTGTATTACAGTAGTAATTATAAAATCGATAAATGTCGTTAAAATCTAGATTAAACTACCTAAATCAGTATGCTAAACTGCAGATTGGTACTTTTGTGGTTGATATATAGAAGTACTGAAAAATGTAAACATGATCTTGAATAAATAATGTTTACAACAATACAACGGTAGAACTACCTTACGATTTGATATAATAGTGCTGGTGACTGTACACAATATTTAATGTTTCCATAAGACTGTAATCATATTTCGTGATTATTAACGGACGAAATAAAATGCCAAGCATTAGACTGTTCTGATACCCTGTAGCTAATTCCATTTCCTAACCTTATTATTTGTATCTTAAATGTTTTCGAACGTTGAAACTTGGCACGGGATTCTGATTTTATGTATATTTTTAGAGAGTTTGGTCTATCAAATTTTCTTTATAAAATCCCTTGATCGATCACAATAAATTTTGACCAGAATGTAGAGGATCAAAACTTAGGAAACGAGCTCGTTGATGGAGGTGATCCATCGAGTTGGTCCGAAGATAGGTATTCCATGTATTCCCATAGGGGGTCATTATAGATTGATTACTCCTTGGAAATATACAACGCTGGAATCCGTGAAAGTTAATTTATTTGCATACCATTAAGTAATTTTCAGTGCTACGTACAATGACGCTCGCACTCTCTCACGCTTGCATTCCTTGGAATTTAGTAACTTTTAATCTTCGAAACAACTTTTAGACATTTTCTACACAAACAAAAAACAGACGAGTATTGGTGCCAGTCGCCGAAAATGAATGAAACTGAACTCTCAGTTTTACATCCCATGATTAAGCATCGACGATAAAGGAGAAACGCTTATGCTGATAATGAGCGAAAATGATGGAATGAAGGAGGTGGGACGAAACGGGAGAAGTTTGAGAAAAGCCACCACGCACAGGTGTTTGTTCACCACAAAGCCCAATTAGAGCGAGCTGGGATCGAGCCACAGGTTCGACGCAACAGAAGTGAGCGCTCTACCACTGAGACACTGAAGTAAACCGAACTCCTTAACAAGAAAAAGTCACCAGGGTTTGAGAACATGATACATCTTTTTTTTTTTTTTTTTTTTTTTCAAAAATGACGAAGTGTAATATTTCAAATACACGAATATGCTCAGATTTTCTAACTAAGGATCGAATAGCAGAGCTGCTTCTTAATAGCTACGCGTTTTGCTATTATGTTTTTTCATCTTGTTCTTAGGATAAAATGAATTATCTTCATAAATTGAATGTCTTGATAACCATCCAAAAAAATACGATCATAAAGTGTTCTGTACGTCTATGTAAAAAATAGAGAATATGAAAAAGATCATGAAGCCCTACCATTTCGTATTACCGTTAGTTAATTATTCCATACAAAATGTGGAAAAGCAACCCCCAAACGTCTTTGTAACTAATGTTCCAGCTTGTCAAGTCATATCAAACAGCCGGACATCCAAGGCACAAAATTAATTTCACTCGTTGAACACGTCAGATAACAATCGATTCTGCACACCGAAGCGTAACATTGCTACACCATTAGTCACAATTAGAACTCTCGACCACAACCAAAATCAGAACAGATCCATTTTCAGAAGCTGATTGACTTGCACAATCTTGTTACCTTATTAACCGTAAAAATACTCATCAAAGCATCTAATAAAAAAAATAAAAAATAAAAATACACGATTTGAAAATAAACAAAAAAAAGTCTTTACGCTCTATTCAACAGGAGTATCCCTGACATTGGCATGCTTCCAAGTAACTTACCCTAACATAATTCTTTTCTTTATTATATATTTCAAGAACTATAACCAGTGCTCGAAGTGGGGGAAAAAAAGCAGGGCGGTATGGTTTATTACGATTTTGACTCGACATACCAGATATCTAAATATTGAAATACAGTGAGGGCACGTTGCCTAAAAGATTGTTAACATAATGGCTGAAAATCATTGGAGAGCTTCTCTGTAGTAACGGAAAGACTTTGATCCCCCACCAACAATTTTAATGAAAAAATCCCCTTATGTAGTATCTATACACGAAAATGCTCAAAACCCGAGTTTTATATTAACAATTTCCCGTGGGAAAATTCCCGAACCCCCACTCGACTGAAGGATAATCCAAACGTCCGGAAGATCCGACCCCCTCCACAGCAAACAACCCCCAAATCCCCCATGCTCAAAACACGACGTTTATAAGCATTAAAGCAAGACGACACACAAATATATAAGAAAGAAAATTCAATACAGCACATGAAAATATAAACTACATGAATTTCTTTGAAGACGCCTCATTTTGAAAACAAAAGGTAGGTTGGAACTTGGAAATTATTTCTCCATAAAAAATAAAAAATAAATCTTTTTACGTGCAAAATTATTCGACAATTGCTGAGTATAAAGATGGATTTATTAAAGGTATATCATTTACCCTCCAGTGACGGTATGCCTTCATCACTGAAAAAACAAGGCGGTATAGAATACCATGGAATACCGTCTCACTTCGATCACTGACCTATAACTCCACCCATTATGACATACGAGTCAATAGAAGTGTAATTCAAAATACATAATTCCCATATTCTGATACCATCATTTCTTGAACCATCCGTTTCTTCCAGGCAAGAAGACTCCTGGAATGTCACATTGCCGATTTCACTTCCTTTTAACCCACTTTGGCAGTCCGACTTCTGTCCCGACGCTGTAAAACTATACAAGAACATCTATAAAATAACTACATCAAAATGGTATTCAAATTTCTGTAAATAAAAATGGAAGTGATCTTGTTAGTGAGAATCCATCACGGAAAAAGGCTTAACAGTTTGAAATGATTTTTTTGAAGACAATTAACTAGTACTTGCCTCAACCTGGGTTTTTATCATGTCATTTTGAATAAGATTTGTACATTAAGAATAATTAGAAACGTAAATGAAAATGAAATGAAATCTCTAGTTTAACCTCACAATTACACTTTTTAGATTAAGGAAGACGGATGACTAAGGCAAGTAAATGATGATGGAATAATCGGTAGAATGAGAAAGTGGGAGAAAACGGCAGTACCTCGAGAAAACCCACGGACACGATGTTGTCACCACAAATTTGGTCGGGGATCGAACCATGAACCCCATGCATCAGAAGTAACCGGCTTACCACTGAACCACCGTTCTCCCTTATTAGAAACACGCCCAGTCTTCAATTATTTCGGTTCTAAGAAGGGGAAATTTTTCCAATCTTATCATTTCCCTTTACATTCATAAAATGGCAAAAGTAAGGAAATTGTTATAGGGGAGAGTAACCAAAATCGCACCACTTTTTGCATAAATGGTTTTAATTCGAAACTTTTGAAGAAATTTAAAATGATTTTTTGATCATATTGAACTTTATAGCTTTCCAATTTCACAATGATATCTTATCATTATCATGATAAAAATGATGATATTTTAAAAGCCTGCGATTAATGCGATTTACGCAACAGGTTTCCCAAATCACACTATGTGAAGCCAAAATCGCACCGCCATTTGAATATATGCAAATTTTACAGTAATGCATATGGATAAAACAAATTAGCATTTCCATGGAATATGGCATTATTTTATTTATGTTATATTAAGATGAGGAATAATACATCTTTAAACAGAAAAAAATACCGCACTGTAAATAACCGAGCACAGAAGTAAGACCTTAGAAAGAAGCTAAGTAGAAATGCGACCTACAAGTAAAACAAATTAACATTTCTATGATGTATCACATTCTTTTATCTCAGTGTTATTAATACAAGGAAGAACATATCATTAAAGAAAAAATACCCATATTGCTCATCCAATGAGAAATATTGTTCATAATGCTATGAAACGTAAAGTATCTATATTTATGGGAAACAGACAGCTACACCTTATGTTCGCAAAAATTACATTGGAATGCACGTTCATCTCCTGAAACACCTGCACAAGACTCATGTATCTAGACTTTGCACAACACACTCTGTACCTTATCTTCGACTAAATTTTGTTGACAAAGGATGCAAAATCAATCTTGATCATTGACTTCAAAAGCTACATTTGAAACACTGCGAATATGTAGCTCGGAGCATCGCGATTTGGATGTTTCTACTTTTCGAGTATACTTTTTGGTGTTAAGGTTTCCTGAAGCACATGCAAACCTAGCTGACCGTTCAGAAAGATTTTATCTCTCCACACGTTTGGATACTCTTGATTGCCTTTGCCGTTATTCTTCAAGATGTTTTTTGTAAGGACTTGATGAGAGCACTTCTGTTCTTTGTGGTTGCATATTGGTGGTTCTATTTCCTCCTGCTATTGGGCTGGACAGCGTCACTTTATTTTCTATATATTTTTTCAAAGTACGATTCATAGACTCCGGAGACCATTTTCCATATTGCCATGTGCCCACCTTGTGTGACTTGTAACGAGAAAGAAACCAGTAAAAACAATTCATTACGAGAGCCAAAATCGCACTGGTGCGATTTCGGACACACGGTAGTAGTGCGATTTCGGAAACTACACATTTAAAAAAATATATTCTTTACATACCTCACACATTAAAAAAATAATAACTTCAGTTTGTCATTATAATATTAATAGTATTTTGTATATTAATTACTACTTATTGAAACATAAGCTAATTCTGTTACCTTAATTCCTATTCTACTGTGAAATACCCCGAAAATTATTAAGGAATACTCTAATTATATTGCACTGCAACTGCACACACACACAACTTACTGAACGTAGTCACTTTACTCTGTAATTATGGAAATACGCTTAAGTACTTAAATTAACTACCAAATGGCTTGTTAATATTACGGTTCCTTTTAAACTAGGAGTGATGCGATTTAGAACGCGGTGCGATATCAGGAACTCTCCCCTACTGTTTAACCACTTCTCGGGATAATTCAAATTATTTTTTCGAAATATAAATCGTTGCACAGAGCGGCTCATTTCACTCGATGGAAACATATCCCATAATTTAACATGAGGTGAAGGTGTATTTCTGTTGTCAGGTTCCATTCTTCAGTTTTATCGCAGCCACGAAGTTAAGTAGTCTTCCTTTGGAATAGCTTATTAAAAATTGTACGTGTGTTTTGTTTTTGTTCAATAACAAACAGCTGAAGATTTTTACCAAAGGTAATGTAGTTTTCAAGCCATATTTCATTCTATTTTTGCAGTTATAATTTTTAATGTGCCCGAAATAGTTCTGGATAGTTTTTTTCAGCTGCAAATATTAGCTCTTGAAGAAAATCATACTTGGTCATGAAAGAACATATTTTAATAGATTTAAAATACGGTATGAAATCAAAATTTTTAGGTGCATAAACGTTGATTCATATTTGAATATAACACCTGGGTCACGCTGAATTGTATCACTCCATTTTGATTGAAACGCAAATCCTACACGGAAGTATTCAAATATATCTACTAAATGATTTGTATAAACCTATTCTTTCCATGCGAAGAACGGACATTTCAAATACAGTTTACAATAAATATAATTATTTACAATAAATAAAATAATTACGCTATTATTAATAATAATAATTATGTTTTGTTCATTTCTACAAATGAAACAAGCTGAAGTAAAGAAAGTAAGTTGACCTATTTTTTTAAGTATTATAATAGTTGAAATTTTCTCTCATTTGAAAGAAAGAAAAAAAACAATCAATCTAAAATTTTCCTATTATGAATAAGAAATGGATATGTACACTAATAGCTACATATAATGGCGAGACGACCATGGTAACTGGCGTCGTTAGCTTTAAAATATTGGAGGGCACCCTACATTTCACATAGACCCTACATTCGCTATTTTTTTAACTGCACACTATGGCTTGGTTTGATTTAATTAAATATACGAAAACTAATGATTTATCGTCAGCAAGGCGAAAAAAATCATTCATAAGCATACAAGTACACAGGAGCGAACGAAGAGATGGGTTGACAGATATAATTATCCCCCTACCTACCGAAACACGAGAAAGACATTCAAAATTCCACATCATACAGTAATACGGAAAAATATTCTTAAGGAAATGGCATGTTCTGAAAATATATATATATATATATATATATATATATATATATATATATATATATATATATATATATATATATATATATATATATATATATATATATATATATATATATATAAAATCCCTTACTCCGAAATAAAATCTTAGGTACGCCCCTGAGAGCACGTTCAAACTCCAAGGCCTACCACAAGAAAAATAAGTTATTCATGTCAAAATAATATACATTCAATACAAAAGGATCAATTAACTCACCTAAAGTCTAAACGGAAGTCATTTAAGTTATCAATCTCATTTCTCAGTGCCAGAAAAAAACTGTGTCCTTGTCATTCTTCGAAACAAAAATTGCAAATTTTTCTAAGTGTCTAAAAGGTCTTGATAAGTATAACAAATTCCCACACTATTAAGTCCTTCGTAAGTCATTGAATGCAAATATGTCTTCAAGAGGTGAAGAGCACTGAAACTTCTTTCTACTTTATAGTTTGAATTCGGCAAAATAAACAGCAGTCGAAGAAGCGTATCCACATTTTAAACTAAACTTCTTTCTTTTGGGCTCATTTTTCGGAAAACAACCATTACGTCTTTAACAATGGCATTCTTTTTATTCTTCAATAACAAATCCATTTCCGGATATAACTTCAGATCATTGCAGTTTCCTTCGATTAATAACAACTTTTTTTTTTATTCGACTTTGCTTATTTTTTGTTAGTCGAACTTTTTCTTTAATCCCAAAACAGCTGAGTGGATTTTCTCCTAGTATCGTAGTATTCTATAACAGTGGTCTTCTGTAGATTTAAATGAATGAACAGGTTGCAAGTCCTGCAAGTCTTTTCGGCAATTTCTTCAATCTTTGAAAAGGTTACTGGAAAATTATGTTCACCCCTCCTCCTCACAATTTGCAAATAGCGCGGAAAACTTTTCTTCGGAACACAAGTCATTAATTTCATGGATTGTAGGAATCCTAAAAAGATAACAGTCCCTCCTTGAAATCTTTCATCCGGTAATTAAAGATTGGATAGAAATGCGAGACTCACAAAGCACTCAAGGTAACTGAAACACTATCTTTCTCGTACTTATTTTCAAGCAACGTCTCCAGATTTTGTAGTATTATTTCACATTTGTTTATACTTGTTCAATTTGATGTTTTCCGTACAACCAACAAGCTGGACATAGAGAACATATTTTCGAAATATCTGTCAAAAAACACATCCAGTTTGTTCATGAATAGAATGAAATTAAGCGTTTTCTTTGGGAGACTGAACATATTGCCAAGTTTATTCATCCACTGCACTGAGTTTTTAAAATATGCGTTATGCATCAACACTATCCTTCATAATTAAATTTACGCAGAGGGCGTTGCAATGGCTGTTTTTTCATTGTAAGGATTTGTCTAATCGTTAAACACCTGCCAATTTGCCATCTTAGACATGACACACAAAATTACTGGGTGACACATGTCCCATCGTCTCCCCCTGTAATAACGCCTGTGCTATGACCACTCACTACATTTTACGCTGAACAAACTTAATTGAACTGAACGAGAACCTGGAATTACTAAGTTTTAATGAATGGACCAAACTTAGACCCAGATCGCCAACCTGAAAAAGTCAATTATCTTCGATCATATTACACAAAAGTTGGCATCAAAATACATTATTTTACTTTAATGAAACTATACAGTCACAGAGTCATAGGCAATGTTTTTCCCCAACTCTTGAAGTCAATTTGGCTCGCTGATGAAAAGAAAAGTTTGAAGGCAAACTGTTCGCTCCTTCATGACTAGATTTGCCAGAATAATTCATGTCCATGGTGAATTTCAACAACACTTATCTTTTCTTGCAACAAAGACCTCTAAGATCACCTTGTGACCAACGAACTCTAACTAGCTTCAGTGCTCGGAAAACAATCCTGTCCAGCAGTGGACCCACCACAGACCCTGAATGTATCACTAGCAATAGGACAATTGACTTTCTGCTGGTATACACATAAAGTTTGAAGTAGCTTCTCATTCTTCAGCTGGGTTCCGAAGTTTTACCAATTGATACAATGAAGACATTTATTTTTATTTTTTTTTCAGTTTGCAAGTTTCATACATCCACATCTTTTGCCATTCCTCAATTTTCATTTCTGGCGCCCTGAGAGAACTTCTCTCGAGTGCTGCTAGAAATCTAAAACTAACGACGATTCCTGGCGGGAGCCTATGAAGCCATACATTCACCATTTTGCTAGATGACCTGTCACTCCTCTGGCAACACTATAATCCCGTCCCGCAACACTACAGAATAAAAAAAAAGTGACGAAATTTTCTCAGATCTTTTTTTGAAACTAATTTAGCCCATTCAAGGATTTCTGCTGAGACTGAATCGAATGATAATCTGACAGTGCCAGGTCCGGGCTATACATTGGAGGATTAAAACTGCCCAACCAAGTTCTCTCAGTCACTAACCGGTCGTTAAAGTTATATGCGGTCTGGCGTTATCAGGTGGTCGAAAACTGGGGAAAAGCGGACAAAATTAGTTTATTCCGAAACAATGGAAGTTGATGGACGTCTGTCTATCGTTTCATACGTAATTGTCCTTTCTAAATCGATTGCAACTACTGCGAAAGTGATTCGATGAACCCCTGCTGCAATACATGCAGTTATATATACAGGGTTGTCCAAAAATGCGGAAAAAGTCGCATAAATGTTAAATACTGCAAAATATAACCAAAGGAACAATGTTGGAGAGCAATAGAGGTGAGGAGAAATTGGGGATGACACCGAACAATGGAAGCCTTCATCTTGAAATCCACCATCGTGAATCATACGTACAGTTACGTGAATCATACATGTGAATTGAAAACAACATTTTGACACCTTATGTGAATTGGACATTGCCAGCCAGTACGAAGTTATGACAGGTTTTAATGTGCATCCAAGAAGCGATTACGGGTTAGAGCTTCCTCCTTAGACAACATTGTAGAGGTCTGTGCTTCCACTTCCATGTCTTCGCTATCAGCTGATTCATGTATTGCAGTCAGAAGTTCATTAATGGCATCTGAAATTGATTTCTTGTCTAACACATGCAGCGTATTGTAGTTCACTGACCGAATATTTTTCGGCAAGCAAATGAGCTTTTCGTAGTTTGAAATGTTCAGAAAGGAACATAAACCCGTCTTCTGGGCGACCACATCTTGAACTTTTTAGATCATATACAAAATCAGGGATGTCTTCTTGTGGAGGTAACTCTTCAAAATGGCAATCGTTTTGACAACTCTCATTGTTCTTCAAAAATCTCGGCTTTATACGATGACATTTAGTTCACTTTGTATTGAATTGTGGCACTACCGTTTTTCTTAAACTCTCACCCAACGGCGCTTCTCACTTTTCGGACAATTTAAAACATAGTTAACCAAAACACTTATATTACGAACTTAGGATGCAATTAATATAATATTGTTTCGATACGACTAAAAGATTCAGTACAGAATCTTCCCATATACTACTGCACTGACGTGTAATATACAGCAGCTGCACATAACTGGAATATGTACGTTTCTTCCACTATAACTTTGATTCAGGGACGAAGGGCAATCCAAATTATGTACACTCATGTCCAAAATGATTGTCGCATATCTATAACTGACTTCTTGTACGAATATAACCTGATAATGATCTTGCAGGGTACTTTTAATACTGATACTGTGTGTATAATCAGGAAATGTGTATTTGC
Source organism: Thermobia domestica (assembly GCF_964235325.1). NCBI lineage: Eukaryota > Metazoa > Arthropoda > Insecta > Zygentoma > Lepismatidae > Thermobia > Thermobia domestica. The sequence continues at coordinate 233,375,994 of NC_137456.1, forward strand.
GGTAAATTTTATAGGAAAAGAATTATAAATATGAAAATTAGAATGAGTAAAACAAAATTTTGCTATATTGACAAGAAAATTTTGTTTTCGTTTTATTGTTCTTATTTACTGCTCTTTTGACATGAAAATTGCCATATACATGTCTTTGCCGATTATATACATACTAACATTATAAGAAATACCGGGAGAATTCGTTATTAAATTCTATTTCTACAACGACATATTTATAGATATGCGACAATAATTTTGGGTACAAGACAGTATACCTTTTCTCTTTCCAAGGCTGATACCGGATCTGCATTGTGACCACAGCAACACTACGCAACACTACACGTTTGCAGTTAGATGGGGCTGAGTCCTCCAGCTGCAGTTGGCTGCAGCTATTTCCAATGCTCAACCTTTGCACTACTACTGATCAACTCAATAAACCCTATTGTGCAGATAAGCAAGGATAAACATAGACTGCAGAGCTAATAACATCAGCGTATACGTAACTTTTCGGTAACACTAACAAATCTATAATATCAATGATACGACAATTGATAACAAATAAAACTCTTCACTAAACACACAGTATTTGAGTCCAATGTGCTATCCAACCATATTCATCGATCTCAGAAACGGTATAAATGGTTAAAACTTATCATATTATTTGGTTTATTTTTTACTGATTTTGCGGCACTTTTATTTGTTCATGTTAACATGCATTTTATGGACAGAGAAAATATTCCTATGTCCTGAAACACACAGTTTGGAAGCAGGAGAGACACTTATAATCAAGTATCAATACCGATTTCATAGGCGGCGAGTTAAAAAAAAAAAAATCGATTTTTGACTCCTTTTTTCCAGTTTCCGATCACTTTTTTCCAGTTTATTTTGAATTACTACGTGCACTCGCGCTAATTGTTGACATTACTAGCCCGAGTACATCGTTCTACCCGGCGGCAGCTCGTGATGCACGATGCTCTTCCAATTCCACCTCCTTGCTTCGACCGCGATATTTTTCCACATTGTCGTCGTAGGTAATTCACTTTTCATTACTTGTGATTAACCGCTTCAGAAATAACTCGAGCTCATTACATTTCAGTAGATTCGCAGGTAGCAATTCGATCGAATTAATGTCTTCAGTCATGTGACACCCAAACGTCAAGCTTCTTTTTGTAGCCAGCTTTCTCCAAATGGTTTGGTTAGTGATGGATATTTAAGTCAATGTACTTCATGACTGCTTACATGCCTGTCTTGCTTGACTCTTGATACAATATGATTAACTTTCCCAATGATTGGTCGCCCAATGCGAAAAGCAACTTGGACATCGAAATTTCCAAAACGAAAGCTACTGAACTATTGTCTCTTGCTTTTCATAACGTATTTTACCCCCAAAACAACAAAAATTTCTCCACCAGCCTGCACAGCATTTGCGTCTTTACCGAAATAAAATTGTAATATTTAGCGCAGTTTTGCACAAAGGTTACTCATCTTCCAGGTGCAATATCTCAAGTCTGATTACAAGGATTCCAACACATCTTGCACATCTATAGTTTCAATTGTCAGCTGTCAAAGGCATTACACCTGACCCGCTTTGACTCACGTACCCTAAGATTTGGAACACTAACCGCTATCTCGTACGCAAAAGGCTCACTTCTTTTTAGACTACCTGGATAATTGTATAGGGATTTGGGAGCTAGATTGAGATCTGTGCCCGGGACCGGGTGCTGTGAAATTTTCGGGTTAATACCTAAACACGCCTTTCTTTTTGGAAATTATTAATATAGCTGTTAAATGTTTCAAAACAAAATCTTCTTGACCAGTACTTTCAATTCAATCAAGCTTTTGCCTTGTAAGAACGATAACTACATAAAAATATGCTATTTCCGTTTGTCGCGGACTGAACAATGTTGTCAAATCGATTACTAATATACATAATCCATGTATTTTCTGCTGTGACATGCAGTATACACGGATGGTTACGTGAAGGAACAATATGAAATGAAATCTTTAAGTTTTACGTACCATGGTTATGTCGGCTAGGCTAAAGGAGACAATGATGAGAAATGAATGAAATCGTGGAATGAAAAAAGCGGGAGAAAACGGGAAAACTCCGAGAAAACTCACGCACACGATGATCATTCACCACAAAGTTTACTTGACACGAGCTGGGATCGAACTAAGGAGCCAATGCACCAGAGGTGAACGCTCTACCACTAAGCCACCGCGGCCCAATGAAGAAACAATGTGTGTGTTCCGAGAGTTTCTTCTGTAGCTAAATGTATCCACTTTTACCTTTTAATGGAAACATTTTGTAAAAAAGCGAAAAGAACCACAATTCTTATCACGTGGGTCGAGATTTTTTTCTATTTCTACTCCTCTCTAACAGAAACTAAGTTTGAGCATTGCGGATTGCTGCACACACACACATACAAGGAAGTAAACGAAGTTCTATTACACGTGTCCAGAGAAGGCACTTTTATGAGAAGTTACGGATGGGGAGAAAGAAATGAAAGACATGGCAGAAAATTGGCGAAAGACTACAGGAAATAGACGATGAGTGAACGTGACAGCTGCGAGTGACGCGCTTCTCATGAAATTCCTCTCCTCTAACAGCTTGTTAATTGTAGCGCTGATTGCTCTCCACATTCACCTGCTACACGGAAGGCTAAACGATCTTAGACACATTGCTGAGTAAAACAGACAAATTCCCTAAACGAACATACCAGAAACTATTACTTACAGTCGGCGCCAAAAGTCAGATTCCGCCACACTCTGTGTGTTTTTGTTTGGAGCTTCGTGCACATTCCAGTACTGCTATTGTACTAAGAGATAGGAATTTCAGTTTAATATGAAGCAGTGGTGGCTCTTGAGGGAAGTCAAATCAGTGAAAATTAGAATTTTATCGTTACAAACTAAGGATAAAATTCTTCCCCCAAGAGCCTCCACTGAATCAGAACAACGGATGTTCTAATCAGTATCGAAAATAGCACACGTTCATGTAGACCTGTGGCGAAATGTGGATAATTTCAGAGGTAGGGCTGACTCAAATTGTCGAAAAGCTCGATTTTAACAAGCGGTACTTTGAATTCGAGAAACCGTGGAGTGGTGGTCCACATTAGCGTAAAGGAAGTCATACATAAGCAATCCATAAATAATATTTCATCCATGTGCAATGGGTTTGCAAGGGATTCTCTGTAAGGTTTAATTCCCAGACATGAGCTCAACAGATGTTTTTAGATATGCTCTAAGATGGTTCCAAAGAAGCCAAAAGGCAAGCCTTGACATAAGTGGACATGGAATATTTTGGAGGGAAGTCGGAAGTGTTAGGGATCGGCAGCTCCACGGTTCCTTGTGTTCGGTATACGAGGCGTATTGGGGAGTATACGGCGTATATTTAGGGGTACGAGTTTTTTGCACTAAGAATTCGGAAATTTCGCGTTTCGTTTTTCATATTTCGCGTTTTGTCGCATTTTCCAAATAAAGTTTCGTATTTTGTAGCTCTTGTGGGGAAGAATTCCCTGACATTTTTACAATTGTTCCTTTTATTCATAGATCATTATAAAAATAAACCATTAATTACCTAAAAACAAAATACACTGAATATTTTTTACTTGACAATATCAATTTCATTTATAGAAAATTATATTTTTTCAAATCAAACTGAGGAGAATCAGTAACTAAATTTACTATGAGTACGATAGTTGTGCTGTCTTTTGAAAAAACATAGGCACAAGTTGCATTTAAGTATTAAACGTAAGCATCTTACATGTTTCCACACATTTTCCTCCTTCATTGCTGTACGATTGTCACTTATCATCAGCCCATACTTGGAAAAAATCTCTCACAATTGTCATTGCTTGTTGGAAGCCACACATATGTAAGTGCATTTACATCAAACTTCAATCAATCACCAGTTCGGAACTCCCCATCCAGATGCGATGGTGATAGCTAACGGGCAACATGTGCCCTATAGTCGTGTCCTAATCACCCAAAATGCACAGTTCAAGCCACGTTCTACCATTTTATCAGCGGAAAACTAGCGTTTTTAAAGTAATGGAAACGTATTTTTAAAACTTCGCGTTATATCGCGTATTGTTAGAAATTTCGCTCAAAACTGCCAATTTCGCGTTTTATCGCGCAACGGAAACCAATAAAAATACACATAGAATATCATAAAACGTCAAGAAACTAAAAATTATTTAATTCTGACGCATTTCGTTTTATCGCGCATTGTGAAAAACTCGTGCCTCTAAGTATACCCATCTAATACTCCACTCCAGGTAAGAATATAATTGGACGTATGAGTATACGACATATACCCATCTAATATAGACCTTAAATTTACGAAAGAACGAGCGTATATAAGGATGTATGTATTTTTGAAAGTAAGCAAGCGTATATCTATGAAAAATTCTAACATTACATCACCAAATTCAGGGTTTCGGTCCTTAATCTCCCTGCTGTTGAACCAGACAGACCAGCTATTTCTAACTGACAACGTATTTCCACAACGAAAAAGGAAAATTTTGAACAAATATATACGGTACATAGTTGATAAATTCATTTTCACGAAGTACCTAATCATTAAAACATTTCGAATCGATCATTCTACACATATAGTGAGGCGAGTGAGAGATAATACATTTTATTTTAAATAATATTTTATACATATTTGAAAGCTGATCCTTCCAGCAGCTACCTCGACAATAAAGCTATTTTTCCAGTTACATCTCTGTAAAAATAAATACAATACCTGTGTCATTTGCTTTGTTGTCGTGAAAGATTTTCTGTAATTAATGGTGCTATTATATATATATATATATATATATATATATATATATATATATATATATATATATATATATATATATATATATATATATATATATATATATATATATATATATATATATATATATATAAATTCCAGCGTATGAAATAAAGAACCATCAGAGCTGAAAGATGAGTACAACATATAAATGTGGACGATCATATGACAAACAGCAACCAAGACAGACTATTTTGAACATACCTTGTTTTCAATTCTGGCGAAAACATGATTTATTCCGACCTTATGGGCTGTCGGTCGCTAAATTACGAACTCCGGAGAATACAGTTCCCATTTTCCACTTTTCCATTTCCCCCTTTTATTGGTGGATTTAATTGCATCCAGTGACGGCAGATGATGAGCAGTTAGCCACGATTATTGGTACTCTCGAACAACGGAGTTCCAGATAAAGCTCATAGCCTCTAGTGACAAATAATCCTACAGGATAACGGGTGGCTGAACAAATGGGACCACACGGAATATGCATTTCACAACGCCACAACAGTTATTCACTGTACGTAATATGCAAAATATTTCATAGTATACATTATGATGATGGCACATACGTAGTTCCACCACAAACAACTATGTTCATATTAATAAACAAACATAGAAATGATTCGTGCATGAAACTTTAAATGATGTTTTATTCACTACAAATCATGTGCACTAGCCTTAGAAACTACATACCAACCCTGACGTATAAACTGACTACAACAGAAGAAAAAAATCAGTTTAACGTCCCACGTTTATACTATTGCTGCTAAGGGGAGGAATGATTACGGCAAGTGAATGATGATGGGAAAATTGATGGAATGAGAATGTGAGAAGAAACGGGAGTACCCACGAGAAAACTCACGAACACAATGTTGTTCATCACAAGCTTACGTGGCCGGGGATCAAACCAGAGACCACGCATCAGAGGTAAGTGCACTACTACTGAGACACCTTCCCCCCCCCCCATTAGAATAGAAGAAAAGTGAGTTCGTTCTGTAACTGAAACGTCCTCGGTTCAATTTTCTGACAACAGTTTTGATTATATCTTAAGGCAAGGCTTTCCAACCTTTCCAGATTGACAACACATTTTACTGGAAATCCTTCAGTTTTACGTTCCATAGTTATGCCGGCTAGGTTAAAGGAGACGGGACACACACTTACTCACAATATGACAACATATGACAATATACAACATACTCTAACAATTATGTTAGAATTGAGTATTACTGCTCTTGAAACAGTAACTGGTAGTCTGTTACCTCGCTCCATCACCAAATTATACAAAGAATGAGGTAAATAGAATACAAACATTTCAGGCACCCATATGCGCCAAATATTACGATTTCACTCCGTATTTGATTTTTGCTCACACCAACATTGTGTATTGGGCAGGTGAGAGGAGGGGTCGTGTTATTTGCAATTTAGAGTTGTGTTGGCAGTAGTTTACGACCAGAAGGGACACTTCTGCCGATGCATCACGCATCATCCAGTTGAACATGAGCTAGCTGACCTGCCAGTCATGGTAATTTGTGAGTGCAATGATAATACAAATGAGTGTAGCAAATAAAAAACATCTCTCTTCAAGGGTGCCCATGTTGTGGTTTCCAAGAGAGGGGTAAATATAAGGGAGGTTTCAAATATAGTTTCAAATTTTGCTATAACTAATGTAAAAATTCTATTGGGCTTTCGATATTCCCAAGTACGATTTCCTCTTGGGGGGAGCGCCTCACCTTGCCCCCCTGATGGGCGCCCTTGCCTCTCTTCTCTTAAGGTAAAGGTAACATATACAAAAAAAAAAAAAAAAAAAACGGGCTCATACTCGAATGTGGTGTTGCACACAAGCACAGTTGAATTAATTTTTTGTATATTTAATCAATATAAACTGGAGAACACTTTTTATTCGCAAGACCTCCAGTTACTGAGCGGAAAACATCTATCTATCAAAATGCTACAGTACCAATTAAGAGCGACCGAGCTCTAACCTATAACCTTAGCTTTCACACCTTTGATTTACGGTTATTTGTGATTTCACGTTTATAACAAAGACAAATATTTTTAAAAGAGTGTACTTTAAATAAATTACTTAACGAAATATTTTTCACAATGTTTACCCTTTTAAATCATTGTTCAAAGGCCTTTGCCTTTAATAAGCCTTCTCCGAAATAAATGCACATGAATTGTGCTGCCATCTTTGGAGCTCTTTTAAACTACGTTTATATGTTTCTGGCCAATCCTTTCGACAATGAGATCTCGAAAACTACAGGCTTTAGAAAGATGAAGTTTTCACTGATCGATTGCAAATTTTGCGTAGATTGTCCAGTTCTAATTGAATATTTAAAAAACATGGCCATTATTTCTTTATTACATTTTTTTAGGGTACGCTGGAAGTGTTGAAATTTAAAAAAACTAAAGCATCATATCCTATGTGTTATACATTCCAACAGCACAATGTTGTCTATTGGGGTTGTATATGTCTCAGGCGTTTGTTCCATGGCCAAATAAGTGAAAAAGGAAGGATAGCCATTTCTCGAGTCTTAAGATAAATCTGTATTTTTTGAGTGTTTTGCCCAATGAACACCATATATAACTGAGATTATGATTAACCTTTATTTTACGGCTTGTCAGTACACTGCCAGAATAGTAAATCCGTTCTTTCCCGCGTGGCACTGTACTGACACAGGCGAAAGGTCTACTTTGACCCGCGACCACACCGGTTGAGAACCAACGTTTTTGGTTCCTTTCACTATGGACTATCTCTTCATACAATAAGGCACTTCAGTTAAAAAAAAAATATGTGTGCTCGCGGGTCAAAGTAAACATTTCGTTTGTGTCAGTACAGTGCCACGCGGGAAAGAACGGATTTACTATTCTGGCAGTGTACTGACAGCCGTAAAATAAAGGTTAATTGTATATGTAATGTACAGTATTTGCTTATTACATACTGCATGCAAAAAGAAAGAAAACACTGCTCATACATGAATTAGAAACTCCAACCGGAAGTAGGCTCAAATCTTGCAATCGGTGCGAGATATTGAAAAAAAATAATCGAAAAAATCTCCCCTTTATGATACCCATTGTTGATTCTTTTTTTTAAATCAAGACGTCTTTCACTTGTGTTTGTAAAGAGACATGTACATATGTTGTGAGGAATGAGAAGGAGATTTATGCTCATATGCGAATGATGCGCTGTGTAGAGAGCGCAGGTTCAGCTAGTTCTTTTAAAAAATTCAAATCCGGAATCTCGAAGCAGGAAAGATAATTGCTCAACTCGAATGGTTTATGTACAGTTGTTTATTATGAAGAAGCAGACAGCGGCATAAGTTAAAATACTTCATATGATTAAGGAAGTGACGAATGCAGGAACACTGTACTCATGAAGATCACTCATACCCCTCACACACCCCAGCACCCTCCTAAAATTTTCGGACACCGCCCGGAAATAAATTCCTTACATCCCCAACTAGGGGGTGCAATATTAAAAAGATACATTCTTGTTCTGCCTAAAGGCCTTCCAGAACTTTGTAGAAAATATTTTAAATGAAGTTATCTGTAGGTAGAACGGGAATTCCCGTTCTGTCTAATCTTTGGAGACATGGAATTCTATGCCAGGAGGAAATTTTTAGGGAATTGCAGCATCGAAAAGCTTGACTCCTAGCGTGTTTGTATGCAGATCGAAACTCATGTATAAAATGGCTGTAGTAACGAGGGTGGGAACTAAATCCAAGCGGTCAAAATGCAAGGAAAATTCTGATGAGGACAAAATCCAAGGCACAAAATCACAGGAGTTTATATTGTATGTACCAGTGCACACCTTAGATGATTATTTTTTCCCTTCAATTGTCATATATTTTAAAATATTATCTGTATTTTTTCCTCTGAAATAACTTTTTCTTTCTTTTAAAATGCTGAAAACTGAATAAAACGTAAAAATGTTACAACAAAAGGGCAGATTAGCTTTAATTACTTTCAAACGTACCATATAAAAAGTTCTGGATATTCCTATTTATTATACCTTTAGTACATTTGAAATACGTTTAGCATATTACAGTAATACCATTCATTTTAATTAGGAAAATTAACTGTGATACTATTTGATTTTTAAAAAGTCGTTCTTGTGTGGTAGTATATAGCAGTCTTTTATTTTGAGTAATGTATAAACATTTATTTTCACCCTTTTAGGATTTTTGGTAACTTGTTACCATGGCGTAAAATAAAATCTTTGAGTTTTACGTTCCACGCTTATGCCAGCTAGGCTAAAGGAGACGGTGATGATGATAAATAAATGAATGAAATGGTGGAATAAAGAAAGTAGGAGGAAAGGGGAGAAGCCCGAGGAAACCCACGCACGCGGTGTTTGTCCACCACAAAGTTCACTTGGCGGAGGCTGGGATATAGCCCGGGGCCCCAAGCAATCACCATGGCGTATTATCGTCTTTGATCGCTTATTTAGGTTTTATAACAGGTATTTAAGCCAGGTTTTTATTTATTGGTCAAATCGAGGATAGACCAAAGAACATCTCAGATGCGTTTCGAAACCGGATGGTCAACTTTCCGGCGCCAAGTAAGGGCGGAAGAGCGTGACTTTTTATTTTTTCTTAAGAGAAATTTCAAAAATTTTTCACGCCTTTCGTTTTTACGATATCAGATTGAAACTTTGCATACCGATTGTATGTACCTCTGGGTATTTCTCAAATGTTTTTGCGCGAAACCGAGCTGGGCCCGAGGGACGCAGGTGTTCCGAGGAGGTGATACTTTTTAGAAACAAATTCCAGTTTTTCCGGTTTATCCGGTTCAGATGACAAGATTTTATTAATTTTTTCAGTAGTTCATCTCTAACATGTTAAGAATCGCAGTACGTAAAATGTGCCACAGTTCACATCCTCACGACATTTTTGGCCATATAGTCTATTAAGTATACAATGCAAGAGTATGTATAAGGCGACTCTTAAGAAAGAATGTTAGTGTTCTACATCACAACTCCTTTTTTGGCATCACCTTATCAGCTGATTTGTCTTACATACATAATTCTATACTATATGTAATAGTATCACATATACTTCTATTTTCATATTTATATTGTCAATGTAAATAGCAGCATTAAAAAATATCAATATGAATATTGAAATACTTGTTTCTTGTAGTTTCAATCAAATCAAAAGGTCAGATAATCGGGGATAAGGGTCTCTTACGCATCCTTTTGCATTGTTTATTTAATATATGGCCAAACATGTCTTGAGGATGTGAACTGTGGCATTATTTACGTACTGCGAGCAGTGGCTGTTTTAGCGGGTAGGCACGGGCCTACCCAAAAAATTTGAAAAATATATAAACACTAAAAGATACAATAAAGAGTAAATATATTTTCCACTTTTTATATTAATGTTAAATAATTATTTAATAAACAGCATCAACCACTACCATAAAAGTAATTTCCTATTGTCATTAATCAATCAAATGTGCATGTGTATCCATACGCGAGGGAGCGGGCCTACCCAAAATTGAAACCCTAAAGCCGCCCCTGACTACGAGCCTTAGCATGTTGGAGGTGAACTAGTGGAAAGCTGAATAAAATTTAGTTGTGAAATGACTTGATGCTAGACCGAAGAAAGTTAATTTTATTTTCGTTTTAGCTACAATGTCAAATAGCTTTCTTGCAACTGAGTCAATCAATTTTCCATTTCTCTGCGGGTAGCTTTTCTTTCTAATCACATTATTTTTTACTGAAATAGATGTGAATAACACTGTTAATAACAGAACTGCATGTAGTCACTTTTCAAAAAAGAACAAGTAGAATAACATCTAAAATTTACGACAGAACTTAAAGAAATAGTTATTCTTCTTACAGAATCTGTTACAATTACTAAAGAAAAATTCTCTTGAAGAAATCTCTCCCTGGACAGAATTCCTTGTCTCGAAAGATTAGGCAGAACGGGAATTCCCATTCTGCCTAAAGATAGATCATTTAAATATTTTCTATAAAGTGCTGGAGGGCCTTTAGGCAAAACGGGAATACACCATTAAAAATCTTGCTATTTTGGTTTTTAAAAGATTTTGATTTCTTGTTTTTAAGAGCCAATTGAATAAAACAACTTACTTTCGACAAGATAAATTTTCAAGCAAAGCACGCAACGCATGAATGAATGGAAATCAACCTTTACACGCCTGTGATCGTCACAACAACGTTTGATCAATTGATTGCCAACGATTTCATCTCGACGTCACACAAAGCATGAGAAAGTCAACGCTAATTGGCTCTAACTGAAAAAGAAATCCAATGCAAACGTTCGTTGCATCATCAAATTTTAGTTTGAAAAAAAAAACTAATTAAAAAGATCATAATAGTATACGACCTTAATGCAAGATTGCACCCCCTCCCCGATTTCTTGAACACCCCCTTTCCCCCAGATTTCTTGAACACCCCCTTAAGTTCAAAATTCTGGATAAATCACTGACTGTTCGAAAGGCTGATTCATTCCGAACCGAACGTGGTACGATTTATGGTCCTATGATAATTATGGACGTCTCATTAAATTTTTATATATCTCGTTCTGTCATGATAAAAAGGACGTAGGATATTCATTACAAATAGGGAAATATTTTTCCCGCTCTCAGTTTTCAAGATTTAAGATTAAAAATCTGCACAGGTATTACATACATTACGTAGTATGTTTCAGGTGATTTTGGGATCTGAGCATTAACAAATGTTCGCCCAAAAGGGCCCAAACTTTGAAAAAAGAGATTTTTCTAGAAAAAATTCCATTTTTAGGGATTTTCTCTCCTGGGGTACACGGTACCGACATGCGAGTGGTACCGTTCGAAAGGCTGATTCATTCCGAAGAAAACAACGTACGATTCATGTTCTTACAATGAAGTCTCTGTGCTGAAGCTGACTCAATAAGAATTGACTGAAAATATATTATCCAGCGAAAATTGGTAAATCGGCTAGAGCATCAAGACTATTTTTCCTCGGACCCTTCTTTGCACCTCATTCTCTTTACAATGAAGCACAGTTCCTTTTAGGTAACATTCGCATGTTCGTGTCATGTACCTGAGCAGAAATTTGCGAAAGCGGGATTTTTTTTTTAAAAAAAAATCCCTTTTTTCAACTCTGGGTCGGAATGTCCCGCCTTAGGTACATAATAGGGAAATTTGACTGATACAGTTAGAAACACTGCTTCATTCCGAACAAAACGAAGTATGAACCATGATCCTACGATAGTCTTGGGAAGCAGTAGCTGATTGAGCGGAAGTCTACAAAATGCCTCAAAACCCCCAAAATTTAAAAGGGTTAAGTAAGTATCTTAATCGGCCAGCTTTTCAAAAAGAAGTGAGTGGATGAGTTTTTCTTCTTCTTCTTTCTTTAACGCAACTGTACATATGACCAGAAAGGAACTCGCATTTTCAATATTAGTGATTGTGAAAGTGTAAATTTGTTAATATTCCAAACTAGAATATATTTTGCCTTTATCCTCTCTTGTGAATTCAACTCGTAAAATTAAGTATTACATGCTTTAGCAAGGTTAAATTCTTTCTTATAGTCACGGAACGAAATTGCAAGCATCATTCACAGTGATTACTGCCCGAGTAAGTAACGCTAGCGTCTGGCAGTTTGACAGAACACGTGAAGCGTTGGAGGTGCTGTTGCCAAATGCTCCAGAACAATGAAGATAGTAGCTCTAACGACACACTTAGGAATTTTTCACACGTCATAATTCTATAATTGTCACAGTATGACAGGATGATCTGTAACTATGATTTCTAAATAACAGTACTTGGAATACTTGGTGGAAGATTCAACATTCAACTACCGGCAATAGTGTGGTTGGTGACTTTGTTGCCTAGAAAAAGCATTGATTGGTAAATATTATTTTCCTTAACTGAAATAGTGTCCGCGGTTTAGGAAGAATGTTTAAAACTTGAACTCCAACATTCATACAATAACAGCTCTATACTGTTGATATCAGCACTATCTTTATCATGCATGTAGATGCAAGAAAATAATTCACAAATCTATAATTAAATGTTTAAATTCGTTTTAGATACTAAACGGAGGCCTACTCTCATTCATGAAAAATTCGTCTTTGGCATCTCCTGGTGTATACTTTATATTATTGTATGTCTTGAAGCAGAAGCTCATACTACTAATAATGCTTACCTCAGATTTAATTCCCATCTCACAAGTAGCGCATCTTTTACTGCTGTACTGTCTCCGTTGCTCCAGCCAGGCGTTAAAACAGCTAGCTTTTCATGCCCTTATAAGCGTCATACATGGTTAACCAACCGCGAAAAAACAGCTTCAGCGAGAAATAGCGAAGAATGAATGTCTTCACCAGTGCCATTTTAAAAGATTGGGAATTCTCTAGCTTCGATCCTACGATCCCGAAGCCTAAATTTTCTTCATGGAAACAACGAAAAAATCGCAACAGTCTATAACCACTGCTTGAAAGCTATCTATGGTCTCATAATAATAATAATAACAATAGAACTGTAACACTAACTGTAAGAGGAAAGCTGTTGAAATACTTTCTACGACGTGGGTATTAATAACATATTACAAAGAATGAATTCGCATCCGCAAACATGTGTTAATGTTGTTTGCTTAAGCATATTTTAAAGTTGAGTGTACTTAATACAATTCGGAAAACATTTCTCATTTAGCAATATTATTTACTATTTACTGAACTGCAAATGTTCTTGTACGAATTCAAACCTGGAATCTCTCGACTGTGGAACAGGAGCGCCAACTGCTTGTACAAATAGATTTCGTACAGTTTAAAACTTCTATCCGCCTAATGCATATTGATAATATGTTAAAACTTATTGATATGTGAAGTATTGAGTAATTATTAAGGTACTGTTCACGATAGCAGGTTTTATGTTATACGTATATTATTACTTCAAAGGAACACTATGAAACAGTATACTACTAAGATAAAGGAGTAATGGAAACTCCAGAAGATAATACGCTTTCACTACTCTGCTAACCTTGCTTAATGCCTAATCTTAAAAAGACTTGTATTATTAAAAGCTTTAAATGGAACGCAAAAGCAAGATCGTTATATCCACAAAAACTCCTTGCTGAAAGCACCTTTAAAGCGCATAATTCCTCCCAACGAAAGGATGATCCATTGCGTCAGATTAAGATTGAAGATGAATATAGTTCTACTTCTCGATTTACGCATTTCCTCAAAGCGAACTATATCCAACTGCAAAACCTCATGCAAATTCACCTTCAAATCACCTTTTGGATTCTCAGTCTCACACCATCTCATAACCTTTCACCTTCACTCAACTTCAATTTCATACCCTCTCAATCTCACAATCATTCAGTCATTAACAAATAGAAGATATTAATATAGATCGCTCACGGGACGCCGTATTTACTGGAATTAATAAGATTACTCGCACGTGGGTATATCGACAACTTTCGACAAAAACTAGGTTACTATTTTCAACATTATCGACTGATACTGGAGTCGATATTACTCTTCTGAGCTTAAAAATGTTAATGCTAGCAATTCTTTTTCTTCATGTTTTGTTAGTTTTTATTAAGGAGTTTCTTTACCAAAACTTCTGTTCATCCGTCCGTCTGGGAGACAACAAATATCTCTGGAACTAGCTCTAATTGATTAATCGTCACCGAATTTCGTCAGGACGTATATGGTCAAAAATTAGAAATCAAATTAGTTTTTGGAGTCGATATTCAAACCGAAAGTGGCAGAAAAACAATTTCCGGTTTTAACATTGATCACTATAGAGAAAAACCGTAATAGAGAGAGATTTTCACCAGTCCCAAAAAAAGGTTACATCTCCATCCTTAACTCTGTACTAAAACCCGAAGTGGTAGAAATCTCCTACAGCTTCTGTTTTCAATATTGATATACATATGGTAAAATAGAGTACCAGATACCGCGAAGTGTGTGTGTGTTTTTTTTTTTTTATCTATTCATTGCGCTATCATTTTCTATCTTAATCCCCTGTTAAAACCAGAAATGGCATAAATCAACCACTTCCTGTTTTAACGTCAATCGTCATAGATAAAAACCGTAACAGATAGCGAAAAACGGTTTCCACTCTAACCTCTCTACTGAAACCGAAAGTCGTAATAATTAACCGCTTTCGTTTTAAACTTTAATCGTTATACAATAAAAACGGTAACAGCCAAAGAGAAGAGCTTTTCTGTAGCCAATTATGCGTTTCAAGAATATATTCTACCTTCACTCTAATCTCTCTCTTAAAACCGGAAGTTACAGAAATCAATCACTTCCATGGCAAAAAACAGTACCAGAGAAGCTGTTTTCTGCAGTCATTAACGCGTCCCAAGAATATATTCTATCTCCATTATAAACTCTCTCCTAAAACTGGAAGTGGCGTAATAATAATTGAGTAAATATGACGCCATACAAACCAAACACCTTTGCGTGGTATACAAGTGACACTGCTATTTATTATTTTGATAGGTTTGATCATTTTTGCTCTGGATTTCGGTACAACATTTTTCAGTCTTGGAAAGGTGAAAGTACTAATGATATTTATCTTTTTTCAAACAGTAGCAGCGTAAATATAGTACGTAGTTTATCACTTAGCAGTCTGTTTAAAGCAAGATGATTCCTACGCTTATTTAAATTTCCTTATTTTCCTATGCTTATTTTGATTTTTTAAATATTTTTATAATAAATGAATAATCATTACAAGTACAAATCGCAATTATTCAGTTATACTATTTTAAAAACACAAAATGTTAAAATATTAAAATATTATACATCTTAGTATTGGAGCTATGGACCTTTAAAGTTCAATTTTTCATGATTTCGGCAACCTATAACTCCGAAAGAAAGCATTTGTGCACGCAAGTTGGTCTGTACTTTTTGTCTTATCTCGGTGCTAGGAATCCAAACGTTGTCGGTGTTGTTTTGAAACACCATATATATATATATATATATATATATATATATATATATATATATATATATATATATATATATATATATATATATGGACTTATGAAGAGTATACTGGTTATATGAAAGACAGTTATGGGAATTGGGATTATGATTTAGTAAAAGTAGGACACATACGAATTTTTAAAAATAATAATAATAGCACTACTATTAGCTAAACGCAGACTTCTACCTAATTTCATGGTTTTATTTTTTTCCTTTGTAAAAGCTGTGAAACTTCGGTTTATATTACAGATCATTAAATACGTCGAACATACAGCAAAAAATTTATTTTTCCAAGTTATTTGTGCAAAACAAAACAGTATTCCATAACCTCTCCTTTACTCTATATATTCATAGTGCACAGCGCATGAGCATAAAGCTGTACTGCATAGCACATAATGTAATGTTTGTAGTCCTACTCAAAATACATAGTCATTTTAAGCAAATTAAGTACTTTTGAATTTAAAACTACCTTCAATGGACAAATTTTTCACCAAACATAATCGCAGTTCGATCATAAGTTCTTAACAATGTTTAAATGAGTAAATACTTCACATCGCAGTTGCTGCCATGGAGAGAGAGGACAAGATCTGTACCAGCTCGAGCAAAGACGAAAAGGTTAATCTTGCAGATTAATATACTTCGAATCTGTGTGGTTCCATGTTTTTAGTAAATCTTAAATAAAACGAAAGTTGACCAACGCAAAGACGTAGACCCATTATTATTAAACGTGTCACGACTTCGGCAAGATTATATTGCATTCCTTACACCAGTGGTTCTCAACCATTTTTGACTGGTGATACAATTTACTGAATTTCCAGGACATCACGGCAAACTTGTTTGATATTTTTATTATACATAATAATATCTATAATAGTGAAACCTATTAATTTTTACAATGACTCTATATAGCACTGAGCGTTATTGCTGCCACTGGAGGTGTTGACTGGTACAGTCTGTCTCGATTTAAACTCATTATTATTAAATTCTTCATGATTTTTAAATTCTAAAATTTCGCCAGGTATGTAGGGATCTGCGTGACACACCAGTGTATCGCGACACATCGGCTGAGAACCACTATCTTAGACAGACTATCTTATGATAATGTTTCTAATGAAGGTAATAATATGGTGCCGAAACTTTAACAGAGATTAGTAACACTATGAGTTTGCTTTGGGCAAAGTTTACTTTTATTTCTTTTGTAAGCAGAAAATTTACTTTATTGGGTGGGTAAGAGAGGAGGGGTCATGATTTCAATTGTCAAACAATGCAACAATCAGAAACCACTTCAGAGATCAGTTGGTCTAAATAATATTAAATTCCGTATCTTTTTTCACAGATTCACAGTTTATCTAGATCACGACCTTTAGATCTTTTCCATATATTTCTTATACTTCGTTTTGATACACCCAGTACTATCATCCTTTGCATTCCTGTTGCTTAGAATGAACTTTCATTTCTCTGAAATATAATTTTATATCTTTTTTTTTAAGTTTCGATATTTATTTCATTTCTTCCTTTAGAAGGCACTCTAAATTTATTCAAATACTGCAGAGAGTCAGTACTTCAGAATATTCGCTGTACTTGAACTTTCAAATTAATATATAAGGTAAGGTGAAAGTGATCTTGCGTGTCCCAGTTACGCTTGCAGAGAAAGAAGCTAAGATATTAATGACGAATTAATTCAAAGGCTTTTCTGAACAATGAAATATTGTGGATATTAAGCCCACAGGGCCCTCATATTAAAGTCACTACTCTAATAAGAACTTCCATGTAAATTGAAAGTTGAAAAAGTTAACGAAACTTTCTTCTGCTGCACTCTACGTAATTATGCGAGAAGTCTTTTGAGTCAAGACGATTACGCAGAAGCAAAAGAGAATTTCGTCCTACGACTTGTGAATTTTCTTCGTTATTCACAGCCTGTTCATACAAAAACTTTTCTATCATTCTTTTACTCCCTTCACATACAATTTGTTAGCTTTGGGCCAAATTTCTGGGTAAGTAAAGTGAGAAGAGTAACAGTAAACGATACGAGAAAACAGTAAATAAAGTGGCAGAATCCCACATAATATAATTTCTTCTTATCCCTTTCACCTCGTTAACTTCTCTTTGTGCACGAGAATTAAAAAAAAAAAAAAAAAAAATCACTGTGTTTCCAGTAATATCAGTTTCATTTCGTCTTTCCCTTGTGGACCTTATTTTCATGTTATTCCATCTTGATACCTACAGCAGAAAACTAAGAAGAATAATAACGAATCTGCCTGTCGTTGCTTGATTTCGAGTTGACTTCTTCAGCACCGAAGCTATACGCAACACGAACACGCAACTTAAAATGTAATTCGAACCACAGGAGCTTCCCGGGAAACGAATCTGGATTTCTCTGTGTCAAAAGGTGCGTATACTAATCATAAATTTTCACTGGTTTCGTTTTGGAGACAGACTGAAGCCGAGAAGCAAAATAAAAATGAAAGATCTGTTTCATACATGCCACATAGGATAAACGTAGCCATACGTCAAGGTCACAGATGCCTCTGTCAGTGATGTCACTAACGTTAACCTAATTTCCGGTTTTCACTTCTGATTCCCGTAATTAAAATTATAAATATAAGAACATACAGAAATTTAAAATATTCTAAGATTTATTTATGTTTCTGTCACTTAAAAATTAGGAGCATCTGCCATAAACTAGCAGTAAATCCTTGATATTTTCTCTCGAAACAGCTAACATAGTCCATTTCTTACATGCATACAAAATTTCACTCGGTATAAGAGGAGAGGGGAAAAACGAAGAACGATAGTTGTAAATGAGAAAAATGGAAATGATAGGAAAAAAAAAGAAAGGCTATACTGGAGACAACTTTAAAAAGAAGTAGGAGGAATCACACTATTAGCTACGGGGGAAATGGCACAAGGAAAAATATACAGAGGAAGATCGAGATTGAAATAAAAGACCAAATAAAATGTAAGGAAAAACTACATGGAAAGGGAGTCTGACTCAGGACAAGGAACAATAATAAACTGCGTCAAACCGATCGGGAGATTGCTGACCCAAGGAATAGGGCTACAAATAAGGACAATGTGAAAAATAATCGAAAGCACCATGACTATTCGAAATAAAGAACGAAGACTAGGAAAAATTACATGATAGAAAGGGAAGTCAATGAAGCATTACCGAAAGTATGAGAGAGAACAATACACAAACTATAGAAAGTAGGTAATTGGTTAGGGTAGTTCCACAAGAAAATGTATAGTGGGATCACGAGATAGCTGGGATCACGAGAGAAATGAAGATTACAACTGGTGATAAGTACTGTCATAAAAATAGAACTCTTATCTCAAGACAAACAGGCCAAAAGAGAGTAGACTATACCGAAATTTCTCAATGTGACTTACTACAGGTACTTTAAGATGATAAATTTATTTTTGATGTGCTAATACCCTCTTATACCCTAAGAAACTAAGGTTATTATGCCGACATTTCTAGAGTTTCGTGTGTTGTAGAGAAATGAGGAGGGTGCGGTAATTTTAATACATGGAGTTGGTGACTGTGCAGTTTCAACTACCTGTCACCTACGGCGCTAGTTATATGTAAACTCAAATGAAGACACGTTTGGAAAACCGGTTTCTCAAAGAAGTCTGCTCAATTATTCGATTTCTATGGGCGAAACATGTAAATTCACCGGCAGCTGGTAGACATGAAGTAATCAGGAGAAAATGGCCAGGAATTCTCGCCAACGGCGTTATCTTCCTTCACAACAACGCGCGCCCGCATACAGCCCAGAAGACCACCACGCTGTTGAAGCAGTTTTGATGGGACATCATCGAACACCCTCCCTACAGCCCGGACCTCGCTCCAAGCGACTTTCACCTGTTTCTGCACTTGAAGGAGCATCTAGGAAGCTGTCGCTTCGCTTCAGACGAGAAGGTGAAACACTTCGTGACAATGTGGCTAAACACACAAGGGCAGGATTTTTTTTTACCAGGAGGGAATATTCAAGCTCATCCCACGATGGGACAAGTGCTTCAACCGATATGGAGACCAGGTCGAAAAATAACCTAATGGATGTGGTACTTACTAGCTGTATGAAATAATATACATGTTTCACTGCAGGCTTTGTAACCTTACTTTTTGATTACCCCTCGTATGTGAGAGTTTAACCTCACCAATATATATATATATATATATATATATATATATATATATATATACAGTGGCGGATCCAGGATATGATCAAGGGAGGGGCTAAACCATAATTTGCAGTTTTATCCAGTGTAAAGCTGAATTGAAGCCCATTTTATCCAGTGTAAACCTGAGCGTCAAGGGGGGGGGGCTATAGCCCCGTAGCCCCCCCTTAGATCCGCCCTTATATATATATATATATATATATAAAACTGAAAAAAAGGGGGAGGGGCCGTTGTTGCCATAGAAACAAACGTTTCCATAACAACAAATCCTGTCACTGCTTGTCAATCTAAAACTGTTTGAAGAAAAGAATAAGTCGTAAGTGGGAACCCTTCACCCCTGGTGGGGGTGTTCATGAAGCTATCAGCTCATGTCTAATTACGTTGGAATATATTAGCCGTTTCTTAATTTTGAACATACTAGATTCGATCGAAACGAGACAACTTTTTATCGGACTTCTAAAGAAAATAAAATCAAATAAATACATGACCGTGTTTATTACATATAGAATTCCCAGTCACGACCCCCCTTTTCAGTTTTATTAAAAAATAAAAATATAGAAGAAGAAGATGAAAAAAAAAAGGAAAAGGAAAATAGAAGAGGAAAGAGGTAAAGTAAGAAGGTAATAAAAAGGAAACTGTTACTGCATATTTTGAAAAATATGGTAAAGAAAGTGAATAATTATCGAATTCCAATAGCTATTGGGTTAATATTTGGTATTCAGGTGATTAAGGGTAGACACATGTTAACCCATACATCCCCGATCTAGATCCATTTAACCCCAACTACCAAATTATCCCGATCTAGATCTGAGATAGACGAGAAAGTTTAAGTTTACAGTTTATTCAATATTTCCAGAAGTTCTAGACTAATATCCAATACTTGAAAAATAAAGGACGAAGTTGATGGCATGTTAGAATCGACCACAAAGAAAAAAAAAAAAAATCAGAGTATTACATATTCGTAGAAGATTTTGACTTTCACAGTTCTCCCATGCTGATCATTCGTTCAGGCTACTTCAGTCCTTTTTACTTCCTTCATAGAGCCAACTTAAGTTAGTATTAACTTTCAATGAGTTTAATTGATAACTACCATTAATTATAATAAATCACACATATATGTCAAAATAATGGATGCACTTAATACTAAACCTACATTTCACTCACACACACATTCATACAGGACAATGTATACTTCGGGTTGTATTTGGTTGAATTAAACTAACCTAACTACATTGCTATAGACATTTATTACATTTCAATAGAAGAAGATTTAGTTTAACATAACAAAAAATTTAATACATGAAAAGAATGTTTCATAAACATGCACAGAAATTCGCTACTTGCAACAAGATCAAATAACACATTTCCCTTTTTATATATATATTAAAAGTTGAATTACATGAAAAAGAATTAAACCAAAGACGAAACAAGAAAAAAGAAGAAAAAAAAAACTTCAAGGGTCAAGATATATTTAAAATTCAGTGCAATGAATACATATCGTTGCAGGCAGAAGAGAAAAAATAATTGGTTAATCATTCAAAAAAAAAAAAAACTTTAGTAATATTTTATTGAGTCTTTGTCTCAATAGGAGACATATCGACAGTTTTATGAGTCTTCGTTTTTACGTCGATAATAGCTCCTTTTTTTTTTTTTTCTTAACTCTCTTTACGCACTGTGGTTTGTGTCCATGAGAGTATTCAATTGGTTTTGTTTTAACTATAGACAACTAATTGCTTCATATCACATATATGTTTATATTTTTTATTTTGTCACTCGACACACTTGATCTAAAATTTCAAAGTTTGTTAATATTAGAGAAAAAATTATCAAATCCAGTCACAGATATTGGGAACATATTTCCATATTCCGGTATTCATATTAACTTATTAAACAGATTTCAGTTCGTTGAATTTAAGATCACTAATTTTTTTCCTAATATAGATCTTATAGTCAAAAGATTCTAAATATTGAATAGTTTGGTTTCCGATCGTAGGGGAAGGATTTGTTTCATGGTTCACTAATGGAAAGATTCGTTGGTGGGGCACACTGTTTCGTAGGTTATTAATTTCACTTTGATCTTGCGAATAAATTTGGATGAGGATTAGGGTTATTTTACTTATCTTACGACCTGCTACTCGTTTTACTTACATGCGGTATTTAACATTATATTCAACTTTAATAGTTACAAACATCAGTAACCACTCAACAAAATGTAATTTATTACAATATACGCGGTAACACTATATGTCACAAATAGTTGGTAAAGGTCGGGTGTCAAAAACCTATGGCAACCTAAACAAAACCAGGGTAAATACCGAGCCCATTACATACATACTCATATATATATATATTCATATTATTCAATACAATAAATTTCACTTTAATATCCATCGTAGTATTTTGTCGACGTTTAAATTCTACATAACCGTTCATATTCGACAAATATTCATATTTTATAAATATTTATATTTATTTGGCTCAAAGACAAAACAAAACCCTGACTATCAACATTCACTTTTTTCCTTCATAAGGTTGCAACATTGTATTTCATATGAATAAACCCGATAATCAATAATCATTTTTCAATTTACTAAAGATCCGCGTAGATATATAAAAAATAGTTGACATAAGAGGTGGAAATGCAACAAAATGAGCAGGCACGTAACTTTTACAACTATGTAAGCACATATATAGATGTATATAAAAAAAAATCAATGTTATTGGAAACTAGTGGGCCCAGACTACTAATACATACACACTATATGACCAATCAATAGAAATAAAAACCAGAAATCAGTTGTCAATGGATATAATTTGTATGATCCATGAATAACGAATGTTTCTAGGAATCCGAAAGCATAGTGTACCTTCCCGTCAATTTCTCCAGTGGTGGATTGAATATCGCGAAAATGGTCCCGAGTTGTGCTGCAATACCTCCACGAAATTGCATCCCTCGATGTCTCAGTTAGTACATACGATCGAAATAAGTGAAATGAAATATTGTATGTTTTATGAGTTTCAGAAACCGGGGGGGGGGGCAAGGTTGAAAAATTTGAAAAAAAAAAAAATCTCTAAGTAATGAAGACAGAGAGAGAGATAGAAAAGAAGGAAGACGAAGAAATAGTGGCGCCAAAGACTTAAGTGGGAAATAACTAACGCTACAAAGACAGAAGTCGAATTTCACTCTCAACAAATCCTTAGCCAAAATATTCTTAACATGCCAAAAGGGTGGTCTACTCAAATACGTAGACTCAAGGAACGCCCTGCTGCCAAGGATGCAAGTTCTGTGTCCATCAGATCCCAATCCCACAAGAGTTTGGTTGTAAGATTGAAATCCGATCCCCGTATCCGGCCCAAACCAGCAGGTTCCCGGAAATCGTCCGGAAGGTTAGAGAAGGCGCTAATTTAGAATTTCAAGAAAAAAAAAAATCATCCGACCTCTTGGAAACTAGAAGATTCCAGAATAGGGATGAAATTAGAGTAATAGCTAAGGTATCCCTAATTAGTAATTCGCCAAAATTAAAAAAAAATTAAATAAATAAACTGAATTTTGGATCGGTGATTTCAATTACCGAAACATCACCGATGGCTACCCAGCGCAGACATGCCACCGTCTGGGACGTCGTTAATTTCCCTCATCTAATTAAACTAAGAAAAGACATGAAAAATACTTAAGGGGACTAGGGGTCGACGTCCGGGTACGCTAATGACATGAATATTAATTTAGTAGCAGTTGATTTAATCGGATAGTCCGAACTGAGTTATATGAACACTGCACAATAACTAAATAAGGTAAGCGACAAAAAAAAAAATCTCGGAGAGGCAATGAATGCTAAAGGTACAAATGACCGAAACCTGTACTTTTCGATGATCACAGGATATAGCAGTTGGTTTTCTTAATTATCATTTCTGTCAACCTTTAGAAGTAATTCCCACATGATGCTACTCTATCTATTGAAAGGCTTAAGATCTGGGGCTGTTGTTAGGAGGTACATAAATGCAAAGTAACACACAATTCCCAACTATAATTTACTATCCAAGTAGCAAACTCGGTTGGATGAATGCACTGGTGTGGAAGTCAAAACGCGAGAGATTTTTTTTTTCTTCGTAAACATATTCATATTTTCACTATATAAAATTCACTAGGCCTATCCATTTAAATATAGGGGTCATCATTTCATTCATATTATATATCATATTATTAACATATCATTACATTCATTCATTATCTACTAATTTTCGCACGAAGTAATATTTTATAAACACCCTATTTCGTACATTTTACACGCAGGCCATACACATATTTACATTACGCAGTAATAAATATATATATATATAACTATCACAATCTATCACGCTCAAACCACCACACGATCACATTCATCGAACCACGTACTCTTTATTTCGAAGCACCCAAATTGTATTTACCTTGCAGGTTTAAAAAAAAAATCATACATGTATTTACGGAAAGTTAAATTGTCAACGATTAATCTATTTCTGATTTGTTGATAAAACTGAAGCAACAATGGAATTTTCTACAGCCACGGGAAAAGAGAATTTAATCCTACATTTTTAAACGAACAGTAACAGCATATGGACTTTACTCCTATTAAGAAAATAGGTGTTCTTTATTTCAGCGGATTATTCATTAACTACTGGACCTAGCAAGCTGAAATTTTCAGTACAGTAAGATCTCATGCTATTTTATACGAAGGTATACTCATCCGAACCGAAAACCATGTCCACGGGAAGTAATTTGAGAATAACTGTCCAAAATCAAACAATCTAAATCACTAAGTCATGCGATGTCGTACTGTCAACAAACAATTGACTACCGAAAACTGACGCTATAGCGCTGTAGTGGAGGCATAATTTACCGTGTACTGAAATGTATACTTGTACTCATTAATCAGAAATTTAATATTTACTCTGGTTTATTTATGTTAGAAAAATGGTACTAAATTAAAGCATATTTATACACTGTCCAAATCGAAAATTCACACACTCACACAAAACTACTAACTACATACACCACTGTTAGTACTATACATAAAGACAACTAACTAAACTAAACATGCACCATTTAGTTACATGCATGTTGACGAAAATAACTTAACACATTAGATTTAAAATACATTACTCCCTCGTCGATATATACAGTCGGCTCTATTTAATTTAAAGGGGGTCAAAAATGAGAAAAGTAACACTAGGTCCAATTGACCTGACCAATTGTTTACATAATGATTGCCAAAAATTGATGCCCTGGGGGCACCTTAACGAGGTTTATGGAGGGACCCTTCCCCTGAAAGGGGAAAAGGCCCTAAAACGAACAATAACTAACCCATTCCCCCGCTAGAACTGGTTCAATTCAGAAAAGGGGATAGGAGCCCTTTTAAGCTAACTTAAGCTGCCATTATGATTATTCACTTTACAACCATCAGACCTACGTACATGCGATTACTGAATAAATAATAAAAAGTCACTTCTACTTAACAGACGAACAACATGCACTAACAGGTCGTAATTTCCCTAATCCCTACTTGAGTTTGAAATAAAAAAAAAAAAAGTAAAGTCACTCTTTCACTGTTGTCTATTCTCGATAGGCAGCAAACATGGCTTCCTAGTAAACAGAACTGGAATTTGTTATTTCACTGAATTGTTTCTTTACGGAAAATGTAGCTTTTTTCACTGTTTTGGGGGCTCCTACACAGCCTTCAGTGTTCAATTATGAAATTAAATCATATTTTTACCTGAATTCTATTAAAATCCTAGTTCTTTTAACGCAGATAGGTAGGCGAAAATATAAGCTGCGTCTCGTAAGGTGTCTTCTATTATTCTAATAACATTGCGCCGAAAAAGCCAGAGGTAGGAGAATTCCTCCAATCAGAAAGAAAACTTTAGCCGCGGAAATTACAAAGCGAATGGAAATTTGGTAAATCCAGATATAACCGGATCTGAAAGTGACTATGGACTACTGAGAGGGGGTGAGGGAAAAATTAGGTACCTGACTAAATTCTACATTGGTCTGAAATTAAGAAAATTTATATCCAATGACAGAACTATGTTTCGGTATGACGTCAGAATGGTAAACCTGGAAACTTTTCAACTTATATATCAGAAAATGGGATTTACACTTAATCAAAATGTAAATAAATATATTATACAGTGGGAATATGGTTACTAACGAAACCTTTGGGTTCATTATATTTAATTCGAAGTAGAGAGAGTAAATAAATTGTGTAGCTAAACCGCAATTGAATAAAAAAAAAAATTACTAGGTACAGGGTGTGTAAAAAAAAATTGCCATTACTTTCAACTGTAATGGTATATTACAGTTTTCCCCGGCCCATTAACAAAATTTTGTTAGAATAACAAAATTTTGCTAATTGGGAATACTAACTAATGATGCTTGTTAAATTAACACACTCATTCATCCCATTCAAACGTTACCAGTCACTCTAGGACAGTGTATTATATCTACTTGGGGTATTGCGCGAGTAATTCACTACGTTTATCTTCTGTACAATTGAAAATCTTTAAATTTCGAAAATTGTGAGTTCCGATACTTTTTTTTTTTTTTCAGTAGTGTTCATATAGCAATAGAACGGACAGAAGTTATAACTGTGACATCAACAGAGACAACTCGTGAGGCTTCACTCGCCGAGTAGCATATCAAATGACATTAGGATGCAGTTTCCCGACGATCACTCCCATTTAATATTGTTCTAGGCTCACCGTTACCACGCACTTGCGAATGGACTGAATTCTGGGGTCGATTTACATTATTGTTACTATTATTCTGACTATTACCGTTCTCCCCTCTTCCGTACGCCCTGTTAAAATTCCTCCTGGTGTTATCGCCCCTACCCGGGTTCGATTCCATGTTGGTACGGTCATAGGGACGATAACTCCGGCGATTGTTGAACATGGGCCGATTCCTAAATAGTCGCCGGCCATTATTGTTGTTTTCTGAGCCATACCCACTAGGATAACGAGATCCAGCTTGGGTATAACTCAGGAAATCTGTCTGGCAACTTGCCGTTACCTTCGTCTTCGTCGGTTTTAGAATTTTTGCCTGTCGGGCGAAGTATCGTTTTGGTGGACCACCAACTTCCTTACCGCACAAGGCAGCTAAACGTGAGGTGACTTCTCGTACCGTTTGGCACAAGTGGGACGCTATGGCCCGGGACTCATCGGGTGGAAGAGCGTTAACTATAATATCTACCAGTTCGGCCTGAGAGGGATGTTCAGCTATCTGATAATATAGTTCGATAATTTTCCAAGCATAGTCCAAGAGGGATCCATACTTGGAGCGATCATACCGGAGTGATTGTAAGTTTCTTTTTTGGAGTCGTTCGATGTGCTCATTACAATATTCTTCTTTGAAAAGAATCAAAAAATCACCGAACGTCCGGATTTGGTATTTAACCGAGGCAAACCATGCGCCCGAAGCGGCGATCAAACATTTTTCAACTATTTGTAGGCGTTCTCCATCAGTAAGTTTGTACATGTCTAGATATTGCTGCAATCTTCGCAGAAAAACTCTAGGTAACCCGTTAGTAATGTTCCCATCGAAAGTGGGAAAACGTTCAATATCCCGGAGGGAAACTTTAGAGCTCATACTATACGGGGCAGGAAAAGAATCTAGTGGAATCAACGCATTATCCTGAGCGGTTGGGGTTGTCACCGGATTTGCCACCGACGAAGTGGTCACTGAACTGAACGCTCCCATATGACCAAGAGAGGTTTTATAATTAGTATTGACCATGTAAGGTTCGAATTTAGGACCCACCACTGCAGTAACTGACGGTCCGGCACATCTCCTTTCCCCTCCTGGCAGCACGCTGTAAGATTGTACCATTCCAAAAGTAGAGTGAGCATTTACGCTAGTGACTGTTGTAGTCACAACACTCGACTGCATCGGTACATCGAAATTACTCAACCATGATTTCGAGGTTGGCTGATGCGGGGGACAATACATGGTTGTGTCCCGTGCATCAGGCAACACTTGACTCTTTCCCGGGAGGACGTTACTCGTTTCTGGGAAATTTTTCCCTATAGAATCGCTATCAGGAAAAGGATAGGAGATGTCAGACTTGACGATTTCCAGTTTAGTAATCTTCCCCTTAATACTGTCTACCTCAGTTTGAATTCGACTAATTCTTTGATCAACCGACTCTAGTTTAGTTTCTATTGATAGGTCGGATATTACAACATTCAATTTACTTATTTCAGCCTGCTGCTGTTCAACCTTTCGTTCGATGTCACCAAATCTTTTGTTTGTACCCTCAAACCTTACATCTATTTCGTTTAGTTTCTCATTTGTTTCGTCTCTGAGCTGCTCGGTAGACTGTTGGGCCCGGTATCTAACCTGCTCCAATTCAGTAGACGTTTGCTCTTTCAGATTACTAATCGAAGAGGCAAAGTCTAAACAAATCTGGTCGAATTTATTGTTTAATACCTCGAATCGAGCGTCGGTCTCTCGTTTCGAGGTATCAAACTTCTCATTTATCTCACGCCTTAAGTTTTCACTATTCTGATCTATTTTCTGATTTATCTCACGCCTTAAGTTTTCACTATTCTGATCTATTTTCTGATTTATCTCACGCCTCATTTCTGTATTATTTTGTTCCATGTTAGAAAATTTTTCATGCATCATTTCCATCATCTGGCGAATTAATGCAGACGTGTCAGACCCTCCAGATGACATTCCTTCCTTCGGGTTTGCCGTCTGATCCCGAGAATCACTGTGATTTTCATTTTTTTCTTCATCGTCGAGGTCAGATATCTCCGCTGGAGATATTTGGCCTCGGTCCTTTTCACAGTCCTCACAATATTTTTCTATTTCGCCGGTTTGCACCTTTTCTGCATTTTCAGCAGTGTCATCTAAATTGGAACAAGCAAAGTGGATCCATTTTTGTCCACAACCGGTGCATCTAATTAATCTTCGCGGGGCGCGAGATCTTTTCTCTTTTTCATTTAATGTGCATTGAGTGCACGTGATTTCACACTCGCCCTGTGACACCACAACCTTTTTTGTTGCCATAGTTTCGAGACACTTTACACTTTACAAAAGACAAGATATATATAGCAAAAATACACATATACTATAAAATACTTATTTGCTATCCAGACAAGTATTATTCATGACTTAAAGGACTCCCATTCTCTTTCCTTCCTTGAAACCCTTCTAGCGTTTAATTCTAATTTTAGAAAAAATTTTGACACTCCTTCTCTTTTTCCCCCTTAGAAAAGGAAACAAAAATGACAAAGTAGCCAACGACTCTACTTATTTCATTTGACTATAAAATTTCTCTTATTAATTTCAATGTTATAATCAATTCAACATGCCTTCAACCTCACTCTTTGACATTCTTAAAAAAATTTCAAATCTATCGGTCGCCATTTAAACTGAGATCCGTTGCCATGGAAACAAACGTTGCCATGACAACCATTCTTATCGCGGTTCACCAATTCAAACTGATTGGCATGATAACTGGTATTATTCAATAAGCATTTTCAGATCCGTTACCACAGTAAACATGCGTTACCATGGCAACAATCTTGTCACGTGTCGCCATTCTAAAACTGGAAAAAAGGGGGAGGGGCCGTTGTTGCCATAGAAACAAACGTTTCCATAACAACAAATCCTGTCACTGCTTGTCAATCTAAAACTGTTTGAAGAAAAGAATAAGTCGTAAGTGGGAACCCTTCACCCCTGGTGGGGGTGTTCATGAAGCTATCAGCTCATGTCTAATTACGTTGGAATATATTAGCCGTTTCTTAATTTTGAACATACTAGATTCGATCGAAACGAGACAACTTTTTATCGGACTTCTAAAGAAAATAAAATCAAATAAATACATGACCGTGTTTATTACATATAGAATTCCCAGTCACGACCCCCCTTTTCAGTTTTATTAAAAAATAAAAATATAGAAGAAGAAGATGAAAAAAAAAAGGAAAAGGAAAATAGAAGAGGAAAGAGGTAAAGTAAGAAGGTAATAAAAAGGAAACTGTTACTGCATATTTTGAAAAATATGGTAAAGAAAGTGAATAATTATCGAATTCCAATAGCTATTGGGTTAATATTTGGTATTCAGGTGATTAAGGGTAGACACATGTTAACCCATACATCCCCGATCTAGATCCATTTAACCCCAACTACCAAATTATCCCGATCTAGATCTGAGATAGACGAGAAAGTTTAAGTTTACAGTTTATTCAATATTTCCAGAAGTTCTAGACTAATATCCAATACTTGAAAAATAAAGGACGAAGTTGATGGCATGTTAGAATCGACCACAAAGAAAAAAAAAAAAAATCAGAGTATTACATATTCGTAGAAGATTTTGACTTTCACAGTTCTCCCATGCTGATCATTCGTTCAGGCTACTTCAGTCCTTTTTACTTCCTTCATAGAGCCAACTTAAGTTAGTATTAACTTTCAATGAGTTTAATTGATAACTACCATTAATTATAATAAATCACACATATATGTCAAAATAATGGATGCACTTAATACTAAACCTACATTTCACTCACACACACATTCATACAGGACAATGTATACTTCGGGTTGTATTTGGTTGAATTAAACTAACCTAACTACATTGCTATAGACATTTATTACATTTCAATAGAAGAAGATTTAGTTTAACATAACAAAAAATTTAATACATGAAAAGAATGTTTCATAAACATGCACAGAAATTCGCTACTTGCAACAAGATCAAATAACACATTTCCCTTTTTATATATATATTAAAAGTTGAATTACATGAAAAAGAATTAAACCAAAGACGAAACAAGAAAAAAGAAGAAAAAAAAAACTTCAAGGGTCAAGATATATTTAAAATTCAGTGCAATGAATACATATCGTTGCAGGCAGAAGAGAAAAAATAATTGGTTAATCATTCAAAAAAAAAAAAAACTTTAGTAATATTTTATTGAGTCTTTGTCTCAATAGGAGACATATCGACAGTTTTATGAGTCTTCGTTTTTACGTCGATAATAGCTCCTTTTTTTTTTTTTTCTTAACTCTCTTTACGCACTGTGGTTTGTGTCCATGAGAGTATTCAATTGGTTTTGTTTTAACTATAGACAACTAATTGCTTCATATCACATATATGTTTATATTTTTTATTTTGTCACTCGACACACTTGATCTAAAATTTCAAAGTTTGTTAATATTAGAGAAAAAATTATCAAATCCAGTCACAGATATTGGGAACATATTTCCATATTCCGGTATTCATATTAACTTATTAAACAGATTTCAGTTCGTTGAATTTAAGATCACTAATTTTTTTCCTAATATAGATCTTATAGTCAAAAGATTCTAAATATTGAATAGTTTGGTTTCCGATCGTAGGGGAAGGATTTGTTTCATGGTTCACTAATGGAAAGATTCGTTGGTGGGGCACACTGTTTCGTAGGTTATTAATTTCACTTTGATCTTGCGAATAAATTTGGATGAGGATTAGGGTTATTTTACTTATCTTACGACCTGCTACTCGTTTTACTTACATGCGGTATTTAACATTATATTCAACTTTAATAGTTACAAACATCAGTAACCACTCAACAAAATGTAATTTATTACAATATACGCGGTAACACTATATGTCACAAATAGTTGGTAAAGGTCGGGTGTCAAAAACCTATGGCAACCTAAACAAAACCAGGGTAAATACCGAGCCCATTACATACATACTCATATATATATATATTCATATTATTCAATACAATAAATTTCACTTTAATATCCATCGTAGTATTTTGTCGACGTTTAAATTCTACATAACCGTTCATATTCGACAAATATTCATATTTTATAAATATTTATATTTATTTGGCTCAAAGACAAAACAAAACCCTGACTATCAACATTCACTTTTTTCCTTCATAAGGTTGCAACATTGTATTTCATATGAATAAACCCGATAATCAATAATCATTTTTCAATTTACTAAAGATCCGCGTAGATATATAAAAAATAGTTGACATAAGAGGTGGAAATGCAACAAAATGAGCAGGCACGTAACTTTTACAACTATGTAAGCACATATATAGATGTATATAAAAAAAAATCAATGTTATTGGAAACTAGTGGGCCCAGACTACTAATACATACACACTATATGACCAATCAATAGAAATAAAAACCAGAAATCAGTTGTCAATGGATATAATTTGTATGATCCATGAATAACGAATGTTTCTAGGAATCCGAAAGCATAGTGTACCTTCCCGTCAATTTCTCCAGTGGTGGATTGAATATCGCGAAAATGGTCCCGAGTTGTGCTGCAATACCTCCACGAAATTGCATCCCTCGATGTCTCAGTTAGTACATACGATCGAAATAAGTGAAATGAAATATTGTATGTTTTATGAGTTTCAGAAACCGGGGGGGGGGGCAAGGTTGAAAAATTTGAAAAAAAAAAAAATCTCTAAGTAATGAAGACAGAGAGAGAGATAGAAAAGAAGGAAGACGAAGAAATAGTGGCGCCAAAGACTTAAGTGGGAAATAACTAACGCTACAAAGACAGAAGTCGAATTTCACTCTCAACAAATCCTTAGCCAAAATATTCTTAACATGCCAAAAGGGTGGTCTACTCAAATACGTAGACTCAAGGAACGCCCTGCTGCCAAGGATGCAAGTTCTGTGTCCATCAGATCCCAATCCCACAAGAGTTTGGTTGTAAGATTGAAATCCGATCCCCGTATCCGGCCCAAACCAGCAGGTTCCCGGAAATCGTCCGGAAGGTTAGAGAAGGCGCTAATTTAGAATTTCAAGAAAAAAAAAAATCATCCGACCTCTTGGAAACTAGAAGATTCCAGAATAGGGATGAAATTAGAGTAATAGCTAAGGTATCCCTAATTAGTAATTCGCCAAAATTAAAAAAAAATTAAATAAATAAACTGAATTTTGGATCGGTGATTTCAATTACCGAAACATCACCGATGGCTACCCAGCGCAGACATGCCACCGTCTGGGACGTCGTTAATTTCCCTCATCTAATTAAACTAAGAAAAGACATGAAAAATACTTAAGGGGACTAGGGGTCGACGTCCGGGTACGCTAATGACATGAATATTAATTTAGTAGCAGTTGATTTAATCGGATAGTCCGAACTGAGTTATATGAACACTGCACAATAACTAAATAAGGTAAGCGACAAAAAAAAAAATCTCGGAGAGGCAATGAATGCTAAAGGTACAAATGACCGAAACCTGTACTTTTCGATGATCACAGGATATAGCAGTTGGTTTTCTTAATTATCATTTCTGTCAACCTTTAGAAGTAATTCCCACATGATGCTACTCTATCTATTGAAAGGCTTAAGATCTGGGGCTGTTGTTAGGAGGTACATAAATGCAAAGTAACACACAATTCCCAACTATAATTTACTATCCAAGTAGCAAACTCGGTTGGATGAATGCACTGGTGTGGAAGTCAAAACGCGAGAGATTTTTTTTTTCTTCGTAAACATATTCATATTTTCACTATATAAAATTCACTAGGCCTATCCATTTAAATATAGGGGTCATCATTTCATTCATATTATATATCATATTATTAACATATCATTACATTCATTCATTATCTACTAATTTTCGCACGAAGTAATATTTTATAAACACCCTATTTCGTACATTTTACACGCAGGCCATACACATATTTACATTACGCAGTAATAAATATATATATATATAACTATCACAATCTATCACGCTCAAACCACCACACGATCACATTCATCGAACCACGTACTCTTTATTTCGAAGCACCCAAATTGTATTTACCTTGCAGGTTTAAAAAAAAAATCATACATGTATTTACGGAAAGTTAAATTGTCAACGATTAATCTATTTCTGATTTGTTGATAAAACTGAAGCAACAATGGAATTTTCTACAGCCACGGGAAAAGAGAATTTAATCCTACATTTTTAAACGAACAGTAACAGCATATGGACTTTACTCCTATTAAGAAAATAGGTGTTCTTTATTTCAGCGGATTATTCATTAACTACTGGACCTAGCAAGCTGAAATTTTCAGTACAGTAAGATCTCATGCTATTTTATACGAAGGTATACTCATCCGAACCGAAAACCATGTCCACGGGAAGTAATTTGAGAATAACTGTCCAAAATCAAACAATCTAAATCACTAAGTCATGCGATGTCGTACTGTCAACAAACAATTGACTACCGAAAACTGACGCTATAGCGCTGTAGTGGAGGCATAATTTACCGTGTACTGAAATGTATACTTGTACTCATTAATCAGAAATTTAATATTTACTCTGGTTTATTTATGTTAGAAAAATGGTACTAAATTAAAGCATATTTATACACTGTCCAAATCGAAAATTCACACACTCACACAAAACTACTAACTACATACACCACTGTTAGTACTATACATAAAGACAACTAACTAAACTAAACATGCACCATTTAGTTACATGCATGTTGACGAAAATAACTTAACACATTAGATTTAAAATACATTACTCCCTCGTCGATATATACAGTCGGCTCTATTTAATTTAAAGGGGGTCAAAAATGAGAAAAGTAACACTAGGTCCAATTGACCTGACCAATTGTTTACATAATGATTGCCAAAAATTGATGCCCTGGGGGCACCTTAACGAGGTTTATGGAGGGACCCTTCCCCTGAAAGGGGAAAAGGCCCTAAAACGAACAATAACTAACCCATTCCCCCGCTAGAACTGGTTCAATTCAGAAAAGGGGATAGGAGCCCTTTTAAGCTAACTTAAGCTGCCATTATGATTATTCACTTTACAACCATCAGACCTACGTACATGCGATTACTGAATAAATAATAAAAAGTCACTTCTACTTAACAGACGAACAACATGCACTAACAGGTCGTAATTTCCCTAATCCCTACTTGAGTTTGAAATAAAAAAAAAAAAGTAAAGTCACTCTTTCACTGTTGTCTATTCTCGATAGGCAGCAAACATGGCTTCCTAGTAAACAGAACTGGAATTTGTTATTTCACTGAATTGTTTCTTTACGGAAAATGTAGCTTTTTTCACTGTTTTGGGGGCTCCTACACAGCCTTCAGTGTTCAATTATGAAATTAAATCATATTTTTACCTGAATTCTATTAAAATCCTAGTTCTTTTAACGCAGATAGGTAGGCGAAAATATAAGCTGCGTCTCGTAAGGTGTCTTCTATTATTCTAATAACATTGCGCCGAAAAAGCCAGAGGTAGGAGAATTCCTCCAATCAGAAAGAAAACTTTAGCCGCGGAAATTACAAAGCGAATGGAAATTTGGTAAATCCAGATATAACCGGATCTGAAAGTGACTATGGACTACTGAGAGGGGGTGAGGGAAAAATTAGGTACCTGACTAAATTCTACATTGGTCTGAAATTAAGAAAATTTATATCCAATGACAGAACTATGTTTCGGTATGACGTCAGAATGGTAAACCTGGAAACTTTTCAACTTATATATCAGAAAATGGGATTTACACTTAATCAAAATGTAAATAAATATATTATACAGTGGGAATATGGTTACTAACGAAACCTTTGGGTTCATTATATTTAATTCGAAGTAGAGAGAGTAAATAAATTGTGTAGCTAAACCGCAATTGAATAAAAAAAAAAATTACTAGGTACAGGGTGTGTAAAAAAAAATTGCCATTACTTTCAACTGTAATGGTATATTACATATATATATATATATATATATATATATATATATATATATATATATATATATATATACATGGTGATCAGAAAAATGGAAACACCTGTAGTTGCCAACACGTCAGATGTATGGGTTGACAGTGGTGTCGGTGGCAGTGTGGTGGCAGTGTTCAGGTGTTTCCATTTTTCTGATCACCATCTGTACATATATATTTGAAATTCCACTCAAAATCTGTTAACCTATAACAAAAACAGCTTGTAACTTCAAAAAAATTCTAACGTCCCATACATTACCATGCACAAGATATATATAGATACCGTTAAAGTCCCCGTTATCCCTGAAGATGTTAACGGATTAACTCCATTAACGAACTCGGCCGAGATAATCGTTCTGATGTCTATTGCAAAACAACAGAGTTAAACAATTAACTTTTGTTCAAGAGTTACTTTGTGAAGTAGCGGACGGACGAGCGTACTAACACTACAATCTTATAAGACCCGTTGGCGTGATCCCAAAACTCAACTCGTACCTAGCAACGCCACCTGCGGATGCAGAATCAGAACTTACGTACCCTGAATTTGTCTTAATTTTACTTTCTACAAAGAAGGTTTCCTTCTGAAACACCCTTTCGTTTCTGCTATCTAATCGTCTTTCTCTTGAGAAACTAAAAAGCCGGAAGAAAATCCAGAGCACCCATTCACCTTCCAATCGCAATTTCTTCCGCCCATCAGATCACGGACGAAGAAATTGGCCAGAGCAGCTCGATCAGTTTTCTTCTTCCAGTACGCAGTGGAAGACTTTGGCAAGCATTAAAACATGCTAAGCTAATTCGGAAGGCTTTTCTCTCTTAAATATCAAATTAGGCATTTTTCTTGGTAACTGCTATTATTGGAACGATTCCAATTCGTTACGTACAGTGGATGAGCTCGAGGTAACAAGCATAGTATAAGATTTGTTTAAAAAAAAAAAACAAAAAAAAAACGCACATGTTACCCTTGTAAATTATGATATTAAAAGATTTAAAACTTAATGCATAGATTGATTAATAGATACATATACAGAGGAACATCTAAATAAAAGAAACGAGTGGAACATATTTATTTGTCCCTAAATGAGAAGTGTCCGTTTCGAAGGGGGTTCCACAAATTAAAATTACAGCTCATCCAGTAATTGTGTCCAGTATACAGAAATAACATACCGATCACGATTCTGGTATTTAGACTTCCAACAAACTTATATGCTATGAATAAATATCGGAAGTCTTACAGAACGGCTATGTTCGTCCGTCTGTCTGTTGACAGGCATCAGAATTAAAACTGTACGATATACGCTTTTGCAATAGATTGAGCGTCCCAAGAATAAATTCTACTCCCTCCGTTAACCTGTTATTCAAATCGGAAGTGATTGAACTTATCCATTTCCGGTTTCAACGTTTTTCACAGTAAAACAAAAACTGTGATAGACAGCGGAAAGCGATTTCTTACAATCGATTTAATGTCTCGAGGAAACGTATCGTCACCATTCCAAATATTTCGCAAAAGCGGATGAGGTTGAAATTTACTACTACACATCAGAGTTGGCAAAAACCATGGTTTTTATTGAAAAAACCAAAAAAGCAGTTTTTTTTTTGCTTAAACCCTTTTTTTTTTTTTTTTTTTGTTTAAACCACGTTTCTTTGGTTTAAATAATTTGCTCTATGTATTTATATCACATATGCACAGAAATAAGTTTGTTTCGCCTTGGTGTTATTATACAACAATAGGGTTACGCTGAAAGGGGTTACATAATGTTAAAGCGAAATTCAAACCGCTTCTCGGTTTACATCCGAGAGAAATTTTCCTCTATTCAAACTTGAAACCAGGATTAACTGGCGATACATCTGCCACTCACTCACGATTCAGCGTCTCAAAAAAATATACCATCACCATACGCAACACATTATCAAAACCGGAAGTGGTTGGAATTTACTAGCACTTCAGGTTTCAATACTTATTTTCATAGAGCAAAAACTTTCTGAAACAGATTCAGCGCCCCAGGAATGGGTCCTGAAACCGGAAGTGGTGAAAATCTACGTTTATTCGATTGCAGCAGATTATGTAATGAATAGTCAGTTACAAGCAGATTTTTGATAAGGATTCAGTACCAAGAATATTTCATGTTTCGTATGTTTCATCTCTGATTTTCTTCTTTTTATTGCAACCAGAAGTAACAGTCAAGTGCCACTTACGGTTTTAATAGTAATCCCCATTAGCCTCCCCTCAAGACCCCGAAATACTCATAGTAAAGTAAAGAAAGAATGGCGTAAGATTTGGGAATGCTACAATTCATTCCCACTTCCGTTCCTACGAGCTAGCTTCTAAACTCCACATTCCTTTATAAATTAACATATTCGTTATTAACAATATTTGTTACTAATTCGTTTCCCCACAACACGAAACTCAATGTTCAGCAACACGATGGTATGATGAAAATATTAGAATTAAGCTTAAAAAATTCAAAAGTCCCGTTCAACTTTTAGCATCTTACCTCTTATTTCCGCAAAAATTTTGCATGGTAATGTACCTACACTTTCTCATCTGCAATTTATTTTAAATATGTTTTACTTGATTTTGCTTACTTTTTTATTCATGAGAAGCTGATAAGTTGAAGTGATACACGAATGTACACATAAGAGTTTGAAAATAATTAGCGAGTTTATAATTTGAATAAATAGGTTTACAATTTGAATAGGCTACAGGTACTTCTTTTTAATTATCCTTTCCGACATAAGGGATGTCAAATAATATTCACGAACTGCCAAAATTATCGCCTTTGTTTTCAATGAAAGTTGTCCTGGATATAACACAAAACATTTATTAATTTTACCTTAGAAAAATCAGTTTGAAAAAGATCTCATAAAAATAAAACGCAGTTCTATTCGTGGAAAATACTGAAAAAAGCTACTTTCATTCGTTGTTCTCTGTCTCCATAAATATATTATTTCACCAATATATTATTAAAATAAATAAGTACTTTACATATTCCACTATATTCATTTAGAACTTTACACATGAAATACATTACAAATCATTAATAACTACAAGGCAGAATTCTAATCGATACCACAGCGACTCGACTACATACATAACTTCAGCGGAACAACAATGATAATAGAGCCATCTCTGGAGACAAAATGCAATCGTTTCATCACAACCACACTACCTCTATCTCGTAAGTGAAAAACACACTACCGAATAGGATACTTCTCTAGCTTGCATATTTTAACAGTTTCTAATGCACATTTTAACTTTTGCCCCATAAAATCCACCATGTCTTAGGGTGTTCAGCTGAATGATGGAAATTCAGAATTCAAGCATCAACTTTCATTACATGATACTTCTGTTTCTTTTGTGCACTTTTTTTTTTAAAAAATTTCCACAAGTTATGTATGGAAGACTATTTCTTAATCCCACAGAGTGGCAGATGTGTTGATTTGATTCGTGGAATATACAGAAAGAGCGATTATGTACAGTTTTCAACAACAACAGAAATGCACGGTTAAGTAGTGTTTCAGGAACTGGACAAACACAGAAAGAAAGTGAAAATGAAATGGAATCCAAGTTTAACGTTCCGTGATTATGCATTTTAGGCTAAGGGAGACGGATGATTAAAGCAAGTGAATGATGATGTAATAATTGGTGGAATGAAAATATGGGAGGAAACGTGAATACTCTGAGGAAACTCTCGGACATGTTGTCCAACATAAACGTACTTGTCCGGGGATCGAACCAGGAATCGCCGCTCTACCACTGAGGCATCGTGCCTCCCAACAAAGAAAAACAAGAAAAGGAGAACGAACAGCAACCATTCTCACTTGTAAATTGAATACTGAACTAAAAAAAAAAAAAATCATCAAAACTCTGCGTGCAATGAAACTGATATATCGTTTTGAATTACTATGCTAATGAATATACCTATTTAACAGTTTCAATCTTTTTATCCATTCCAAGAACATCTATTTTATTCCTCTTGCTTACAATGAAATGCTTTAGTTGAGAATATTAGGTTACAGACACCAGACAGACACCAGATCATAATTCACATTGGCGATACTACAGTAAATTATGAGTTCCTTGAAACGCATTCTACGTAACAAACTTTAAAAAAATAAATAAGTAAAACTTGGCCCTTACAAAGATTTAACTCAACATTGTGATGATTGTGCCAGTTGTGTCTGGTTTTACTCACATCTTAGCGTATTTCAGCCATATCTCCACAATATGTCAGAGGCAGGAGTCGTCGGTCTCCAATCATGAATAGGAATGTCCACATAGCTCGAAACTTAACACGGCAATTGTCAGGAGCATTTAAAATGACTGCCATGAAAGTACGCAGGAAAAGCAAATTGAAGTTTTCCTATTTTTGTGTGTTATTTGTGCAAATTGTGAAATTATTTTGTTTGTTTTTCATTGTTAAATAATCAAACATTAGCGTCCTGTAAAAGTTTGCTTCAGTAAGTATGCTGTACTTTCTGTAGGAAACCTTCGTCCATTGTAATGAACACATGGAGTCAACCGTAATTTTTTTGGCAGTTGCTAAAGCTTAACCTTCCGTTCATAATGTTTATATTTCTTAGATGTATTTACTGAAGGTTTTGTAAACAACAACATATTCATATTTATTATATGAATAGAATTAGAGCAACGAAATAATTTATATTTGAGATAGATTATGTCCTTCATTTATTTTTTCTCTTTCTTTTGTAGTAACTTTGGATCTTGAGAAGGATGTAAATATTATTTTAGATTAATTGGCGACACGAAGTATTTCTGATTTATATCGAGACCATTTATTAAGTTTAAGAAATAAAAGTTCAAAAAATATTCTATACAGTGTTTTTTTGAGAAAATATTTGCGTGGGAGCAATGAGAGATTTGCAGAGCCCACCATCAATGAAGTCTTGGTGGCAGAACCTATCAGTACTTGTATCAATTTGGCTAATTGATTCTAAAACACGACAAAAAAAAAAAAAAAAAAAAAACATTTTAGGGATCAGCAGCCCTCCATCCCCATTCTCATCATACTAAAGCATTGAGTGTGCACAACTGAAACGTGTGTGTTTCATATGGATCTTTATTTCTTGTCTCCTCACAATTTCGGTTCTGTGCATAAAAAAGGGGGGCTGGTATCAAAAGGAGTGCTCTTACTTATTCTAAGGAGGGTAAGTAAAAAAAATCAACATAATAAAGTTACTATCATTAGAAAAGTTCGCACCTATATGTTAAGTAGCCGACTGAAACAGAGGGTGGCACCACAAGTTTTAAAGATGTCATTATACAAAAGTTAATTTTTCCTCCAGACTCGTTGCATGTAACATACAACACGATGTAGGAAAAAAAATGTACCTACGAATGCTAATCAGCGCCAAGTCGACAGCGATAGAAAATTACAAAGATAATGATTAAAGAAAACTTCGTGTTTCTTCAAACTAATTGCATTACAGCTTCTCTTCTGCTGTATCTTGTGTCCAAGGTCTTCCTGTAATTCTAATGGAAGTAGCTTTTATTTATTTTTACTATGTTTACTTATGTTGTGATAGATATTTATCGGCAATTTTATCAGTATGGCCTATTACATTTCAGGTGCTGAAACAGTCACAAATGGACAGAATATGGATATTATGAAGAGGATTTCGTAAGTGACGAAGAAATAGCAGCAGTAGCTGGTGCATCCGAAATGACAATTAACAAACTAACTGAATTAAAATGTTCTAAAATATATATATAGTATGTTTTTATTGACAAGAAGCCATTCTTTCCTCTAGATTTGAATAATCCACCAGATGACTGAGATTCAGTTCAATTATCAGTGAAAATTATCTATCTATTAAAATGC
This sequence comes from Thermobia domestica, assembly GCF_964235325.1. NCBI lineage: Eukaryota > Metazoa > Arthropoda > Insecta > Zygentoma > Lepismatidae > Thermobia > Thermobia domestica. Next base: position 233,417,502 of record NC_137456.1, read on the forward strand.
TACAGTACCAATTAAGAGCGACCGAGCTCTAACCTATAATCTTAGCTTTCAAACCTTCGATTTACGGTTATTTGTGATTTCACGTTTATAACAAAGACAAATATTTTTAAAAGAGTGTACTTTAAATAAATTACTTAAATATTTTTCACAAAGTTTATCCTTTCAAATTATTGTTCAAAGGCCTTTGCCTTTAATAAGCCTTCTCCGAAATAAATGCAAATGAATTGTGCTGCCATCTTTGGAGCTCTTTTAAACTACGTTTATATGTTTATGGCCAATCGAAATCTCGGAAACTACAGGCACTAGAAAGACGACGTTTTCACTAATTGATTGCGAATTTCATGTAGATTGTCCAGTTCTAATTGAATATTTAAAAAACATGGGCACTATTTCTTTATTACATTTTTACGGGTACATTGGAAGTGTTGAAATTAAAAAAAAAAACTAAAGCATCACATCCTAAGCGTTATACATTCCAACACCACACTGTTGTATGTAGGGGTTGTATATGTCTCAGGCGTTTGTTTCATGGGCAAATAATAATGGAAAAGGAAGGGTAACCCTTTCTCCAGTTTAAGATGAACTTTTTTTGTGGGGGAGTGTTCTGCCCAATGAACACTATATATAACTGGCATTATAATTAATTGTGTATGTGACGTATTTGCTTATTACATACTGCATGCAAGAAGAAAGAAAACACTGGTCATACATGAATTAGAAACTCCAACCGGAAGCAGGCTCAAATCCTGCAAACGGTGCGAGATACTGAGAAAAAATAATCGAAAGAAGTCTCCCCTTTATGATACCCCTTGGCTTCTTTTTTAATCAATACGTCTTTCACTTGTGTCTGTAAAGGGACATGTACAGATGTTGTAAGGAATGATAAAGAAATTTATGCTCATACGCGAATGATGCGCTGTGTAGAGAGCGCAGGTTCAGCTAGTCCTACTGGTTATTTTACACATAAAAGCGGTTAGCGTATAGGCCTTTGGCGTGGGAGACCCGGGTTCGCTTCCCGGCTGCTGATAGTCACATGGGAGCTCATGTGATTTGGATTCCACGTTAATCAGTAGGTCCCATTTCATATAGCCTCGCTGCTAAAAGGGACGTTAAACTCAACATCCAGTCCATACTATTTTCCACAATACATTCTTGTGTAAGTAATATGGTTGAAATTAACGAAATATATTCCCTACAGTGAGATAAGTCATTCAAATCCACAAATAAAGGAGAAGTAATTTGTTTTTTGACGGGGTTTCATTCGCTGAAATATCCAAATTTCTCGTGATTGAACTAATTATCTTTCAGAATTAGAAGGAAGGAAAGAAGTATCTCGGTGAAAAATTATGAGAGACGCTAATATTCACATTTTTTGCTAAAAACGCTTTGTATACCCGTGTTTTGTTGAACAATATTCCTTCGAAAACTTCCATAAGTAAGAATTAATAGCCCTTGAGTCCGTTTGTCCATTACGTTGGACATACTGTAAATTATAAATAATAAATGTCGGTAACTTTCTTGATCCTTCGTGTTATTTGGATCCTTTTAACTTCCTTGCAAAAAAATATTTTTTTAAAACGTAAAAACAAACCAGGTCTGAAAAGGTTAAGTCAATAATTATTATTACTTCGAATTTTATTTTTGTTTTCTGCCATCCATTTACTGAAACTTTGACATTCACTAATAGAGCGTAGTTGTACGTATTTCGATCTCGAAACCGCATTCTAAACGTGTTTATAACCCACGATAAATCGAAGATCTTACACCATACTACCCGTATCCTGCTCCTGAATCCACTATCTCTTCATTTCTTAAAAATTAATAGCTACTCACTCGGAAGATAACACTAAAACGAATTCAGAAAATAAGCAGCAGAGCATTAATAAAACCATACACATTTTCTTCTAGTTCCAAATTCGATTCTGGGTTGCAACATCTGGGCTCTATAGCACACTAATACCAAGTATATTCCCTTTCCTGAGATACTGCAATTTTTGTTTCAAGTTCCAAAAAATTGCAATTTCGATTCCTTGCTAAGTAAAGAAAGCAAGCAGCAGTATATATTTCTATATAGTATATTAAAGAATTCACATTTACTTATGGTCTAATTATCCAAATGTTCTCAAAAATACGCATGTAACCTCCTTCGAAGGTATGTGATAATACCGCAAAAAGTCCAAGGAATTGGATCAAAAACTAAGTAAATTGCAATCGAAAACTGAAATGACTCATTTTGACTCATTCCGTCCTTCTAGTGTTGAGCCAACTTCGAGAAAGACGCAATTTTGAATTTCAACATTTCAGAAAAGAAATCATCGATGAAAGTCTTACAAAAACTTAAGTCTCGATATGTTCACTGCTGTGACCTGTAGGATTCTGCATATATGAAAACGAATACCCCAAGACCACATTTTCTTTTTTGTTTCTTTTCTTTTTTTTTTTTTTTTTTTTGCTGGAAACAACTTCGTACTTGTGGGTTTTCTAGAGGTTCTCCCGTTTTCTGTTACGTTCCCATTCCATGAACTCTTTTATTTATTTACCAAAGTTTCAGATACAGCAAGGCAGCCATTTAACACTGAAACTAAATAACATAGAATATAAAATTAACAATAGCAAGTGTAAACAAAAAGCTATATAAAGGTCCATAAGTGTAGCAATAACAAATTGAAATAAAAACTAAGATTCTGTAAGTGTAGCAATAATTTCCCGTCGAAATATATTCTCAGATTTAAAAATATCCACGTCAGAAGAAATGGAGTTTTATTCATATTCATTCACTCCATTAATCACCCGTTTCCTTTAGCTTAAAAGGGCATAAACACAGAGCGTTAACTTGAACATTCCAGTGTTTCATTTCGCACGTTAGAAGTCATGAAACGTGTAAATCTGCTAAAATACGGATTCTGTTTTCTACCTGCAAGACTTTCTTCAGCCCTATTATTTCTCGAAACTCCTTATGAAAATTTACTAGCATTAACAATACAAAAAATAAATTATTATTATTAATTATTTCAGATACCTAAAAAATGCAAGGTTACCTCATTCACAAAATTTCAATTTCACTTAATTTCAAGTATTAAGTTTAGCTCATCCACTGGCTCTGATCTGAGTCTTGGAACGTATCCAAATGGGAGGAAAATGACTATGTAGAAAACTGAGGACTAGGGGAATGCCCTTAAGTGAATTCGGGATCTCTTAATTGCAAAGGGAGAACGACTTTATTTTGAACATTTTAAGATCTTTTTCCTATGAGTGTAAATGGTTCAGATTTCAAATTAAACTATATATCCACGTCTCATATACATGCCTTCAGTGTGGGAAGACGGTTCGATTCCCGGTGAAAGTAAACATGATTTGGATTACACAGCACAGCGCTTGTATGACTCTAGTGCACAAAAAAAAGTTCAAAATGGAATGAAACAAAGTGTTGTATGACTAATTTTATTTTCCTACCTAAAAAATATTTCTACTGTGGGTAATCGTAAGGCTTAGGTGCTAAATATTTGTTAAAATTGACCGCTGGTTTCAATACAAGTGACAATCATTCAATGGCCTAGAGATTTTCTGAACTTAAAAATACTATAATATTTAATGATCATTGGTGAAACGAGCAATGAAACAGAAAAACGAAAAAACAAAATTATTTTAAGAGTTCACGTGCGAAAGAAAGAAAAAAAAAACGCACTACCCAAATGCTACAAGTTCCTTCAATGATTCCAGGGGAAAAGCATGTTCAAATAACTTTCTTTTTCTTCTGAAGAAGTTGACTTCAAATCGATAAAGCAAGAGAAGATTCTCTTGGACATCACACTAGAGCCATCTTTTGGCCATAAGCGAAAACGCTGTTGAACATAGGTAGTACCACGCGCGCCATCTTTCAGTAAAATCACCAACTACTTACAACACGTGTTACCTGCTACGGCCTTCTATAAATCAATTCCTGAGATCATCATATGCATTTTTAGTGTCGTCTTGAATTTTGAAGGAAGAGTCTAAGAAAAACTGCAGTGATATCTACACATAAACAGCACATTTGATTGCTGCAAATAATAAACAAAAAATAAGCAACAAACTTTACGTTCAGCATAGAACTTCTTTCAATATAGTGTTACCGGTACTCAACTAAACTTATGTTTTTCGTTGGAGTCTCTCAAGGACAAGTTTATTCCAAATTTAGGATCAAGTTTAAGAGTCGTCCTTGTACCAAAAAAAAAAAAAAAGTCATATTTTCATGAAACAATGCTTCTGTTGCTAACTTAAATATTACTCGTGTTAGCTGGAACTATAGTACTCGCGCCGAGTCGTGAAGCTTGGGCTCTAAACCAATCATAGAAATATTTTGCTTGAGCTCCAACACATCGGAAAACTTCCGTACAATTCGTGGAGCCGCTTCCCAAGCGCACACTTGGGGAAATGTCGAACAACTGAAATTCACCAACAATGTTGCCAAACTTTGAAAATATAGTAAACGAGTATATAAAAAAAAGCCATTTAAAAATTACCAATAATAACACTGCACAACAATAACTACTGTAACAACTATTCTAAAATGGTAGCAGTAGCACGAATAGTAAGAACGAAAAAATAACGCAACAAAACGGAATTTGACGGCAATCCGACAACACTGTACTCTCGGGAGATGTTTACTGTGTAGCGCGAGAGAGGACACTGACAAAATTTGATGGGTGGGGGTTGATGACTGGAACACACCCTCGCGTTCTATTGGGTGGTGAATTAGGTAGATCTAGGTTAAGCTTCACGACTCGGCGTGAGTACTATAGAGATAAAAAAAAATATGGGAGGACGTAATTTTTTTCTTTCATAAAAAGTAGGATATTTTAAGGAAACAAACGGAAATTTTCGATTTTCCATGATTTTCCTGTTCAAGTACCACACGTTTTTCCATGTAGTGGATTCTACAATTAAGAAAAAGCCTTTCCAGCATCCAGTACGTGCGAGTCCTACGTTCAGTTCCGGTTCGCTAGTTTGCTTTTCACACTAATACCAGCTGAACCTGCGCTCTCTACACAGCGCATTATTCACATAAGCATGAATCTAATTGTCATTTCTCACATCTGTACATGTCTCCTTACGGACACAAGTGAAGGACATCTTGATAAAAATCGGTAAGGGGTATCATGAATGGGAGAATTTTTTAATTATTTTTTCAATATCTCGCACCGTTTGCAAGATTTGAGCCTACTTCCCACTAGTTTCTAATTCGTGTACAATCAATGTTTTCTTTCTTCTTCTATAGAGTATGTAAAAAGCAAATACATTACACACATTAATTATAATGTCAATGATATATAGTGTTCACTGGGTAAAACACTCCAATCATCTTCGCCTGGAGAAATTGTTATCCTTCGTTTTTCATTATAATTTAGCCATGAAGCAAACATCGGAGAGATATACTAATCCCGTACACAAATGTGTGTTGGAATGTATGACTTATAGGATATGATTTTTAAAATTTCAATACTTCCAGTGTACGTACCCTACAAAATGTAATAAAGAAATATCGGCCATTCTTTTTAAATATTCAATTAGAACTGAAAAATCTACACAAAATTTGCAATCGCCCAGTGAAGCCGGCATCTTTGTAGAGCTTAAGGTTTCCGAGATATCATTGTCAAAAGAATTGGCCACAAACAAACTTTTTGACCGCAAACATATAAACCTAGCATTTTAATATACAGTAAAACCTTGCCTTCAACGGACCCTTCATTAAACGGAAATATTTCACGGTCCCATGAATTTCTGGGGTAAAAGACGTGTAAAAGTCCCTTCATTAAGCGGAAACTGTGTTACGCGGACAACGGAAGGCAAAATACACCTTTAACGGAAAATTCTGAGTTCGGACTACAGCGTTTACAAAATTTTTAGACATTCTATGAGGGGCAAACATATACATCACACTGTCTGCTATAAATTCTTCATTCTTTTGTTAAACCTTTCTGGACAATTTGCCTTACGAAAAAATGACTGATTTACTTACTGTAGTTTCTCAGGCTAAAGTGTGTGCGGAAAATGGAGCAGCCAAGCAGCAATATATACAGGAAACCCTGCTTGACTATTGGAAAAAATTAAGAAAACGTGTGCATAACATATTTTGTGTTCATTTTAAAATTTTTTGTATTAATTAGTAGAAGAAAGAAGTACTATAATTGAACAAGCTATGTACAGCAATATATTTTCACAGGATGTCCGTTTTAAGCATATACCGTATTTGCCGGCGTATAAGACGCACCCTCTTTTTTGGAAACGATTTTTGAGAAAAATATAATAGTGAAAATTTTATTAATTTCCATTATTTTTGTTCAAGCATTTGTTATATTTTATTTTACTTTAATGTAGGTACTTTACTTTAATCATAAAATGTAAACAGATATACTGTAAAAATACAACAAAAAAATACATGCATTTATGACAAAAATACAAGAACATATACGTTACATTCACCTAAAAGGCTTGGACAGAAAGATAACAAACGTGTTTTGTCACATTGGAAGACGTCAGTCATCACTGTTACTGCTATCAGCAGAACTTGAAACTTCATCACTTGCCGTTTCACCAGAAGCAGAGCTACCACTGTCTTCATACAGTAAGTCGTCCTCAGAACCATCCATATCGTTACTGATTCCACATTTTTTAAATGATTTTATGACAGTTTCCTTTTTCACTTCATCCCATGATGCTTTCACCCATTCGCATATTTGTGAGATACTGGGTTTCTTTCTTCTTCCTGTGGGAGGTGACTTCGAAGTCAGCAGACCTCATCCACGCATTCCATTTCTCTCTCATGAATCCCTTGAAAGGTTTGTTGATAGAAACATCTAAAGGTTGAAGCTGGCTTGTCAATCCTCCCGGTATTACGGCTATGTGCGTTTTCATATCATGCAGTTTCTTCTTGACAACCTCTGTTTTGTGGGCACGAAATTCATCCCAAACAAGTAAGGACGGTTTCCTTAAGAGTCCTCCAGGACGCCTGGACCACACCTTCTCTATCCACATCTTAATTCCGTTTTCATCCATCCAACCCTTTTCATGAACGTGAATCACTACACCATTTGGTATTTGTTCTTTGGTAATGTTTTTCTTTTAAATACAGTGAAACCTCTACTAACGGACACCTCTATAAACGGACACCTCCCGTAACGGACATATTCTGTAAGCCCCAAACACTATAATAGGATGAAACACATTGGCAAACCTCTCTAAAGCGGACATTCTCTAATACGAACACGGACAGTCTTTTCTGTCCTTTATAGGTATTATTCACCTCCGCATTACGAACACTTTCTCTATAAATAAATTGAAAAGTATTGTAAAAATACATTTTTAGTATTCATACATGTGTCACCAAGAAAGCATTGTGACATTTTGTCTCTTCAACTGTCTACTCGGCAATACAGACAGAATCTCTCTTTAACAACACTCTCATGTCCTTTGCTTGCATTCCACTCTCACCCAAGCTGTTTTAGACACAAAAGTGATTGACAGTTGCCCGCCGTTTGGAATAACACGTTATTCTACTGACCTGCTGGAATCTCTAACCAAGCAGAAGACAAGTTCAGTAGTTTTTGCCCACGGGTACGCATATTGTCAAAAAAAAAAAAAACTACTGGACTGCAATTAACCCACAAATTAAAGCGATATACTGAAAACGTAAGTGTAAAGTGCAGAGAACTATAACATCTTATTTCCATCTTGTGCCTCGAACATAGAGTATTGGACAGCAGAGGACAACACAGGTACAGTAACATTTTGGTAATATTCGTAAATACATGATTCATCCAAAAATATTGTGCAGATTACCTTCTTTACTTATTTACGTAAGAAAATATCAAACCTCTCTAAGGCGGACACCTCTCTATAGCGGACAATTATTGATTCCCCACGGCTGTCCGCTTTAGAGAGGTTTCACTGTACCAAGAATGGCGTCAATTTCGTTCCATCTGCACAACATAATAACACAACAGTGTAACGCGTTTTTTCATGACCAGTGGTTTTCACAGTAACAGTTTTTTTGCCCTTTGAGTCCACTGTCTTATTTGAAGGTACATCAAATGTGAGAGGTACCTCATCCATATTGGCTATTTGCGAAAGTTGAAATTGTTTACGTTTTCTGATTTTTAAGACATGTCTGTGAAACTGTATAATTTTGTCCTCATATTCAGCTGGCATTCTCTGTGCTATTTTAGTTTTTACACGCATAGAAAGGCGATTTCTTTTCATGAATCGGAAACACATGAAGTTGAACCAGTGAAATCAGTCATACCTGTACGCTCTGCCATAGATTTTGCTTTGTGGATTATCATTTTTGTAGACACTGCAATCCCGTCCTTCCTTTGGTCCTCAACCCATTTTCTTACATCCTCTTCGAGTTGTGGCCATTTGACGACTCCTCTGCGAAGATTATGCTTAGATCGCTTTGCTGCTGTAAGTTCATTTTCTTGTTTTCGCCAGGTGCGAATCATCTTTTCTGTAGGAGGAGGGCCAAAATGACGTTCTGCGGCTCTATTCCCATTAGCTTTTGCATATTCTATAACCTGCAGCTTAAAAGCTATGTCGTAGCTGTGCCTCCGCGACACTTTAACAACTTGCCACGATAACGAAGATTAAAGAACTGAAGCAGAACACGATGCGAATCTTTCTTAGCCTTTGTTAGTCATCTATTCATAAACAATGCAAAACATAAAAACTGTGGTTACAAGTACTAAATAAAAGAACACCGTCATCCTTTCAAAAGCAATGCGGTGAAACAACAATCGGCGGTTACAAAAGAACACGGACTGTTTGGTCTTTATTCAGCGGTTTACAAGAATCATGCCGACAAGTTTTGCATGCATATTCCTTTCGGAAAAAAACAATGTTATCGGTATCTTTGAAATATTCAACCTTATGTCAACACTTTCTTGAACCCTGATTTCAACAACACAAAGGAGAAGCAGAGGCAGTGAAATATAATGCTTTCGAATTACCGTTAGTTGCATAAGACACACCGGCGTATAGGACGCACCCCAATTTTACCGACAATTTCCAGGGGGGAAAAAGTGCGTCTTATACGCCGGCAAATACGGTATATATATATTTAAAGGAAGGGTCTACCTCTATTAAGCGGAAACCTGATTTTAACGGAAACTTTTGCGAGTCCCGCTCGATTCCGCTGAAGACAGGTTTCACTGTACATGGTGGCGCAAAAGTAGGAATACACCCCTGCATTGATCAAGTATAACATTCTAGTTTATGGGTTTATTTGCTTCGGCTCTTCCGATGTAAGAAAAAGACATTAAGAACAAATAATAAACTAAGTCTACCTGATGGATAACAATACGAAATGATATAAAAATGCAATGAGCTTATCAGCACGGTACTGTATACCTACTTTTGGGCCACTCTGTATAGATTGCAGTTACTATCTTTAAAATGTAAATTATGCAACCCACTTACCCCGAGTGTCTCTTTCGTTGCCTATATATTAATCAATAGCAAATGAAATGAAATCTTTACGTCCCACGCTTATGCCGGTTAGGCTAAAGGAGACGGTGATTGAGAAATTAATAAAAGGTGGGATGAAGAAAGTGGGAGGAAACGGCCTCTGGAGAATTCCGAGGAAACCCACGCACGCGGTGTTTGTTCACTTGGCGGGAGCAGGGTTTAAACCTGGGACCCCATGCACCAGAGGTGAACGCTCTACCACTTTTGATTTGATATAGAATCTTGCTTGCATCTTGTTCTCCATTTGGGAAAACATTTTACCTCTAGTTTCTGGGAGTTCAATTTACAAAATTAAAGCCAGAAATGGTTATTTTGTGCATGACGTTTGTTTAACATCTTTATTTACAGAATCACTTCTCTGTTCATTGTTATATCATGTCAAGATGTTTGAAATAAGTTTATGGATAGCGTTAAACATTCTCCTCCTCAAAATTTCGCAGACTGGCAGCCTAAATAATATTACTCGTAGTTACAATGAAATTTTAGTTTATTCATAAATGTTACATGAAATTTTTGTTCCACGAAATCTACTATACTTTCAGAACACGTATTGCTAACAGTCTTAAACTCTTTACGAGGTTAATGTAATAGCTCTACATGTATAAAAAATTCGTCCCGACTATACAAATAAAAAAAAACAAAACTGCGTCGACCGATTTGCACTTTTTCTTTCCTTCTTGAACTTTTTTTTTATTTCTTCAGAATGCAAAAGTTAATTTTTTTCTTAGTGTTATAATGGAAAATCCAAGAATCTTAGGAATGATAAAAGAAATGATCAAAAGATTGCGATATTGGTCAAGAATTTTAGGAAAGAGCCAAAAAAAAAATGCATCAAAAGATTGAGATCTTGGCTAAGAATTAGTTTTTGGATCAGGACACAAAATTTTAGAATGGACCCTAAAATCGAGTTTTCGTATTTTCTACGGAATAAGCACATCATACTGAGTTAAGTGATAGTTTGGGTTTGGTTACATTATATGCAGTTCTCCAAGTATAAGCCCTACAAGAAAATTTTTGATTGAAATATACTGGATCTTTTGCTCCAAGAAACAGGAGTACAATGTACTACTATCACGATTAACCCATTAGTGCATATGATCCGAAAAATCGGATGTTGTGTTACTTATGGTTTAATTCATTATAACCTCACATCCAGAACTTTTTTGAACTTAACATTGTTGCCCGATCCTTTAACAGTCGTGAGAGGGTGTTATTGTTGTTCTCGAAAAATCTTGCACTTTGGTTTTACAGGGCAAATCCTTCAAAGGCGGACATTTTTTATTTAAATATCAATAATGTTTTAAGTACATGACTGTTAAAGAAATGTGAATTCGTTGTCAGTAACTAAAACCGTTAACCAAAGTAACAAAGTGTTAATGTTGTGTGAAGAATAAAATATTATTTATTATAAAAATATTGGTGAAATATAGGCCTATTAGTCAACTATTTCCGTGCATGTGATATTTTTATGGCCCATGCCGGCCACTAAAATCGAAAATTTTTGGATGAATCCGCTACAGTCGTTTAAAGTGCTCAAAACATAACCCAAAACAATAAATTGTACGCAAATTTTACCTCTATTAAACATCACGCACTAATGGGTTAAAATTGATTTTTCTTTTTTAATTATAAAAGCCCAAAATTTCCCAGGAAAAAGAGTCGTGGAAAAACTTTTTTTCTTTGAACCCTTGAATCCATAAGAGAGATGGAGTGGGTCAAGATTCGAGCGGGTCAGGGAATCTGGGTGAACATGACGTGACCTACTCTGTTCAGTGCATTGTAGACAGCATCTTCTAAATATTGGTGAATTTGTCTCTACGTTTCACTTTCAAGGCCCCCTTTTTCTTCCTTTTCATTTGTTTCTATTTACTTACTGAGATGAGTATATATAAGTGAGAAAGGAACTTCAAGCACTTGTGGATATTGAGATTTGTAATTGTAATAATAGCAATAGGACTTACTACTTCGCTTTCGAGACACAGTCTAATTTTACACCTTGGCCTACTTTATCTTGTTTGAGACTTTTAAATTCCATCCTATTTTCTACTGAGAAGTACCTGTAATTCAATAAAATAATTATATATGGTAATTAAATTGAAATTCATCATAATATGGCTTATGACAAATACTTCGCCATTTTATATTGTAAAGGTCAGATCTGCCAGGATTGCAGCAAAGCGGTGCTTGAGCGATTAATCGTCGAGATTCAAACTCCGAATAGTGATAATTTCACAATCTTGTTTTATTACAAGTAAACTCTTTAGTTGGTAGAGAGAAGGCCGTGAATCATATGTCAAGTTTTTATTGACCCACGCCATTTCTGATCTCTAGCTAGGACCGAAACTGATGAAGAGAAGGGCATGAAACTTTCTAAAAATGGCAAGAAAGGGCATGAAAATTTCTACAGCGTACAGCTTCACTAACTAAATACACACACAGTTACACAAGAGCTGAATTAGTACTTTCCAAGACAAGTATATAAATGAAATGAAATCTTTCAAGTTTTACGTCCCACGATTATGCCGGTTAGGCTAAAGGAGACGGTGATGATGAGAAATAAATGAAATGATGGGATGAAGAACGTGGGATGAAACGAGAGAACTCCAAGAAAATCAACGCACACGGCGTTCCTCCACTACAAAGTTCACTTGGCGCAAGCTGAGATCGAACCAAGGACCCCATGCACCAGAGGTGAATGCTCTACTACTGAGCCACCGCATCCCCTTTCCAAGAGAAGCGTTACAAATTGTATACGCAAATAAAATTTAATAATGAACAAAGAACATTTATGATATTAATTTAATATTTCCTAAATTACTATAAATAGTTAGAAATGTTGATGTCACAATTTATTTTGGAGGTTAAATATTTTGGCTCTATTTCATGACGTTCAAGTTCAAAAACGTGAAACTAATATTGAATAAGGTAAGGAAAAAGTCGGATTGGAGTTTAGCGTCCATTTTATCGGTCAGGATATATAAGACGTGAACCTGAAATCCGGATCACACGAGTCCCCACCAGGAATCAAATTCAGGTCACCCGTGCAGAAAGCAAGTACGCTCATCACAGAGCAACGAAGACGCTTCACGTTAGGAAAAATGTGTTCACCCATGTCCATAAAACGCACATATGCATAGATTTCCTACAAAAAACAGCTTATGTGTTTCAAAAGTAAGAGAAAGAAGAAATCAATAACTAAGGGAAGATGGGGTAATAAGAGACAATATGGCTGGTAGTTTGGTTTCTCATTAGAAAAACCGACAAAAAAAATCTACAGCTTACTGTTTCTTTCTGTGTACAAGCGTAAATAAATTCATTGCTTTTAGTCAACTTCTTTACTTTTTTCTGCCTTTCAAAAAGTGTCTACCAAAAACTTTAGGTACACTCATGTCCAAAATGATTGCCACATAACTTTCTTCTTTTAAGAATATAATTTGATAATGATTTTGCACGGTACTTTTAATACTGATACTATGTGTATAATCGGGAAATGTACATTTGTGGTAAATTTCATAGGAAAAGAATTATAAATACGAAAATTAGAATGAGTAAAACAAAATGTTACTAAATGGACAAGAAAGTTTTATTTTCGTTTTATTGTTCTTATTTACTGCTCTTTTGACATGAAATTTTCCACATAATGTCTTTGCTGATTATACACATACTAACATTATAAGAAATACCTGGCGAATTCGTTATCAAATTATATTCCTACAACAACATATTTAGACATGCGACAATAATTTTGGATATGAGTGTACCTAAAGTCAGTTTTTTTTTTTTTTTTCAAGTTAGTCAAGTTAGTTATAAATGATTCTAAAAATTTGGTTGCATAAATTTCTACAGCGTTAGTGATATTTCAAAGTGGAATTATTCCAGTTTTTGTCTGATGAATTAACTTGCCCCCCCCCCAAAAAAAACGTGTCTATTATTAGGGTCCCCACATTTTTTTGTTTTGCCAGGATAATAAGAGACAGTCGTTTGGTCTTTCCAGGTTCACTAACTGTAGATTAAAATTTCACCGGTCTCCTCATCATGATATTCAGGAAGTGAATAAAGTATTTATCTTTCATGGTCCTGTAATTTGATTACGAAATAATCCGTTCATTGTTAAAGGAGTAGAACTTGTAAATATTAAGAGGCTTTATTCTATTAAAAAGAGAGAATGTTTGGTTTCAAAGGTTTTGGACTAGGCCTCTTTTTTTTGTTTTAGGGCTTATTGTTTAAAATATTCACGCAAGCTATTTTTCATTTTGGTTTAGCCAATTGAATTTTGTATAGCCTATTGTGTAAGAAGTCACTGTAGCATAAAGGGTTGTTTTACGATGTAGACCCTACCTTTTTAATAAGAAAAAAATTTATATGGCTACAATGTGTAATTTTTCATTCCAAAATGTTCAGAATGAGTCAAAAACTTCACGAATTATGAAAGGATATAATATGTATAGTTTGTAATTACAAGCATTCAACTTTCAAGTACCACTTTCACTAACCTTGGAAGAATCATCAGAGGAAAAAATAATAACTTTCAATTCAGCATGGGAACCTGAAACGTACGAACTCTACGACGTGAGGAAAAAACTTGAAAATTTCGAAGTGGAAATGGACAAGTGTAAAGTGGACATAGTGGGCTTGAATGAGGTGAGGTGGCCAGTGGAAAGATGAGATAGTATCGCAAAATTACAGAATATACTATTCGGGTGGCGATAAGGCCGAGAATGGTGTCACGATAGCAATGAAGAACGAAGTAGCACGAAGTGTAACCAAAGTGGAATGCTGCAGTGACCGCTTGATGTTTGTAGAGCTGCATGCAAAACCAGTGGATATCGTGATGATACAAGTATATATGCCAACAAGTGACCATGATGATAATGAAGTAGAAGTAATGTATGATCAGATTAGCGACATATTGCATTAGAAAGGAAGAGGCAAGTTCAACGCCATACTAATGGGATACTTCAACAGCATAGTAGGAGAAGGAACTGCGAATAAGGTAGTGGGACCATTTGGACTAGGTAGAAAAAACGAACGAGATCAAATGTTTATCGATTTCTGTAGGCAACATGATCTGGTGGTGATGAACACGTGGTTTAAGAAAAGCTGTATACATGGAATAGTCCAGGAGATAAGAAACGCTACCAAATCGATTTCATTCTTGTGAAGCAACGTTTCAGGAATAGTGTACGAGACGTGAAGACACTGTCAGAAGCGGACACTCATTCGGATCACAATCTACTGGTGGCGGAAGTGCAAACATGGTTAAAATCGATCAAGAAAATGGCAGGGGAAATTGAAAATGGAACTTAGAACGACTAAGAAATATCGACGATGATGTGAAAGAAAAGATTGAAGAAGGGAGATATGGTTGACAATATAGAGACTAGTTGGGGAAAAGTTAAACAGATTCTACTTGACACACTCCATAATAACATTGGTAGAATGGAAAGAGCACCGAGAAAACCATGAATAACTGAAGCAATGCTTAAGAAGATGGAGGAACGCCGCTGAATAATGAATTGAGAAGAGAAACTGGCAAAGCCTAAGAAATGTACATGAAACAGATATGTGAAGAAATAATGGAACTTCAACGGCGCGGCAGATATGATCTGATATACCAGAAAGCACAAGAATTAGGAGAGAAAGCTAACAAAAGTATACGAACGTTCGGCATCGAAGATCAACAAGGTAATGTAACCAATGACCATCAATGAATCCTTAGAATTTGTGAGGCATATATAGATGATCTGTACGATCAGAAGAACCGCCCCAAAGGTATTGCAATCGAAGCAGAGGAAGAAGTGGACGATGATGAAAAGGGACCTAGTATATTGAAAAGTGTAGTACAAGCAAACAAAGACATTCGAAGGAGAAAGGCCACTGGAGACGACGACATACCAGTAGATTTGCTCAAGGAATTAGGCAATGAAAATACTGATTTCACTTATTAACAATTCTACCTGAGTGGAAAATGGCCAAAGGAGTTTCTTCATGTTACAATGATTGCATTGCCTAAGAAAAAGCAAACAAAGAAGTGCAGCGATCACAGAACCATTGGCCTGATTTCCCACACTGGAAAGATTATTGCACGCATACTGAACAGGCGGCTGGAAAGTTTAGATGATGAGATGTTAGAAGAAGATCAATTTGGATTCCGGAAAGAAAAAGGCACCAGAGATGCTATTGGATTGATGAAAATTGTATCAGAAAGAATTCTTGATATAAACGAAGAGTTGTGTTTGTGCTTCATCGACTGACGAAAAGCTTTCGACCGAGTCAATTGGACGGAATTCCTGAAGTTATAACCGCTACCAGGTTATAGAAGGATTTTTTGTGGACACACTGTATATTTCGTAGACAGTGATTATTATTTTCAATTCGTACTTTATTCTGCAACGCATATAAGTTCTTTCTTTGGTGGGAATTGCTTCTTTCCCACACAATTGGACAAAGAAGTCTTTCATCGTTTTTTCATATATATATTTAAAACATTGATTTTGCTGAGAACATTTCAGCTAGTGACTAACCATTTCAGTGTTTCTCCCTGACTCATTATATGCATAGTATATATTCTATAGTTAATGGGAACTGAATTAAGTGTTTTCTTTAATCGCTTATGGAAACATTATAATAGATTGGAGAAATACGGACTGACCAGATGTTTCAGTAACCAAAGTGGCACCAACTGTGTTGTTTCGTAGCCCGTTATCTGTACTTTCTCACGCCAGTGTTATCGCCGTGTCTAGTGCATTATGGGCAGTTGACTAAAATTAACAGAAATTGTTTTCTATATTCTGTTTGTATGTGCATACAGGTGAGTAGCTGAGTAATTTTTGAAATGAACTGCCAACACTTTTCTGTTGACCATTGCAACCCGTAGCTTGAGCTTGAATGCTCAGGGAGTTTGACTCCAGGTCTGGAAGATGCAACCACGCATCTCGCGTTGAACTTCAAACATAAGTTGTGTTAAGGGGCACAAGCTATTTAGCCGATGAAGGACGATTACTTACGGCTAGCCCCAATCAGTGAAATCCCAGGTCCTCAGACCTTGTGCGTTTAAAACGTTATATACGCGCCCTCCAATATCAGAATTCAACTGTGAAGACCTTCTTTTCGTTTATTTACTCAAGATTTACTTTTACGCTGCAGGACTGTTCAGCGTAACAATTGGGTTCATCGTGGGACGATCCAGACAACTTTTCCCCAGTGCGAATCCCCCAAGTGTGTTCATGGTGTGAGCAAAGTGTTTCTAGTGATACCTGAATTATAATCATATATATATAGAAAGGGCTATATTTCCCGAATAGGGCAAAACGTAATTTCAGCGGCAAAATTTATTAGTGTCCAGTGTTGTGTTCATTTCTCTTCGTTATTTTTTTCAAAATAGTGTTCCAATAAATAAGTATAGTGTCAATTAATCCAGTGTGTTTTCGTTGTGTGTATGAGTGATGTTTGTGTGTGTTATGGTCTGGATGACCGTCTGATCGTCCGTGAGGTTTTCGAGACGAGACACCCGAACCTCTCGGCGCCTAATGCTCATCTCATTATTGAGACCGACGAGCTTTTTGGGAAACAGTTTGTAACCTTTCTTGGAGAGGTCTTCGTCGTCCTGTCCAGGTAAGTTAAAGTATCAGGAGTATACTTATTGGTAATACCACGAGCCGAGGACAGCGAACAGAACTACAGGCGGTTACAAATAAATAGCTGCCCGAACATGGACCCAGACCTCTAGTTGGTTACAAATAAATGACAGCCCGAACATGGACCACGAACTGAGGACGGTTACAAATAAATGGCGCCCGAACAGGGACTTGAACACTCAATCGATTACAAATAAATGACGCCCGAACTACCGACCCGAATCGAGACCGTTGGTGCTCGAATATACATATAAGATTAATATTTTAATATATCATTTCTCTTTCAACTTAGTACCAGTAATCTGAAAAAAAAAACTTCTCTTTCAGGTGATTTTAATCATACTGTTTTGTGATAGTATATTTTATCTTAATCATATGTTTTAAGTTTTATCTTTGTCCAAGATGGCACAGGAAGTAGATATGATTACTAAGATGAATTCATTTCTTGAAAAGAATTTTGCTCAATTTAAAGAGAATTTCGCTAGGTTAGAACAGGGAAATAAAGAAACTCGTGCTGAAAATAAGGAAAACCTAGATAGATTAGAACAAAAAGTAGATAGAAATAAAGAGAATATTGAAGATTTAAAAAAGGAAAATAAAGAAAACCTAGCTAGATTAGAAAAAGAACTAAAGAGTGAGTTAGGTCAGAAGTTAGACGCTGTACAAAGGGAATGTCGCGAAAACAACCAAAGATTAGAACAAAGTATTAGGAATGTGGAGGCCGAAAGTAAACGAAGGAACGAAATTCTCGAACAAAAATACGATGGCATCACACTTAAAATTCATGACCAGCTTCACGAAGTCAGTCATAGTACTAAACAGGCAATCGAACTCGCCACACAGACCAGCGTCGAAGTTAGGCAACAGACTGAAGAAACATACCATCGTGTAGAACAAATAGAAACAAAAGTTTGTAAAATTCAGAATCATTTAGGAGGCTTGCACGATTACACACAATCCCTCCAAGGGCAGTTGGAATCAGCCCGAGATGTGTGTCAGGCTAATAAGGAACGCTGCGTTAGTTTACATATAGACACAATCGATAAATTAGATGAGATGCATGACCGTATTGAGGAAATTTCTGAACGCGTAGAAAGGCAAGGTAAAGACATTAAAATGGTATATGAAGAGGCGAAACTGATAGATTACAATATGAAGGTAAAAAATGAATCTAACGCAGAATGTCGCGCCGAAATACGGGCAATAGATAAGAACATAAAAGAAATTAGACGTGATATGGTAGAGCTCGCCCAGAGAGTAGAAAGTACCGAAAATAGAGCGTCAGAATTCGAACCCCGAGTAGAAACAGATACTCCTAGACAAGTTAGGCATTATAGTGATTCGGCTTATTCGGAGTGTAAGAACACCAGTAGTAGTGATAGTACAAGTGATGATTCAGAAATCAAGGTTGTATGTGACCGAAGGCGCAAGCGCGACAAAAATGTTACTTTCACTAATCGCCAGAGAAAAAATACGAAATTAAAAGACGATGTCATGCTTAAGGAAATTCAGTGTTTCCCTAAATTTCAGGGTGATCCTTCCAGTGAATCAATTCACAATTATTTGCAAAAGCTAGAGCTTACAGCTCAATTAGCCAACCTTTCTGATAAAGCTCTGTTTAAACTCATTCCACATTTGTTGCAAGGAGTTTCGTTAAGTTGGTACAATATCAGGAAAGACGATTTTACTAACTATGAGCAAATCAAACAAGCACTTATTGAAGCTTTCGCGGGAAAAGCCACAGTACAACACAGGCTATCAACCTGTAAGAGTACTAGGTTCGATCCCAAGGTACATAGTTCCGTACATGATTTCGCGCTAGATCAATTCAATAAACTTCGTGAATTGACACCGCAATTGCCTGAATTTCTCATACTTACAGATGTAATACAGACTTTGCCTAATAGATTTAAAACTGAACTCTTTCTTCATTCATGTAATAATATCAGGGAGTTTTTGGCTGCAATTCAAAAATTAGAAACTTTACAGGCTCAGCAAAGTCGTAGAGAAGAAAGATACAAGCAGGGTAATAATTATAATGGTAATCAAAATTTCGGTTTCCAAAGTAACCAACGAAATTTTTCGTATAATAAGAATAATAATCAAAGGTACCAGGATCAGCGTGTAAATAATATGAGAATTGATAGGAATCAGAACCGAGGTCGTACGCGACGTGACCATAGTAGAAATAATAGAAACCGATCCTCGAGATCACGTGATCAGAGAAATAGTGAGGAACGGAACAGGAATCGCAACTCGCGCGATAATTCTAAGATTAGACCTGAACGAAAGAACAATAATTCTAGGGATCGGCGAAACAATAGTACCAATAATGAAAGGAGGAATAATAATAGTAGAAATAACAACAATAGGCAAAATCATAACAATAGGAACAACTCAAACCGGTCAAACCGACGTAATGAATGGAATTCTGGCCACTCGGAAAACAATTAAAAGGCGGTACTGAGGACCGGGTACCGGCCAATACATACTATCCCACTGTAGGTCCAACTAAGCATTTTCTGGTATCGCATACTCACATTTGTAGTGTAAATAATCCTGATTTAGCTAGAAGTGATTGCGAATCGGACACAGATTGTCTAGACCATTATATTAATGCGCAACCCAACCCTATCTCTGCTAAACTTAAAGTCTTAGTTTGTAATACTGAAGTTGAATGTCTGGCGGATACAGGCTCCGATACATGCCTCATGTCTTTAGCGCTTTGGAAACGCATTAGCGCAGATGTGACGTCACCCAAACTCACTCCAGCTGATGATGTACTTTTAGTGGATTTCAGTGGGTCAACCAGAAGAAAAGTAAGAGGTTACACATTAGTCACTATTCAAATTGATAACCTTTCTGTTTATGTAAAAGTTTATGTTACAGAATCTCTTAATCAAGATCTTATTTTAGGACTTGATGCACTTACTGCTTTGAGAAGCCAAATTAATCTTTCGGATGGTACGATTTCCATGGAATATAATAATTTGAAAACCATTATTAATCTTTTACCAGAAAATTTTGACTTTCAGGAAATCTCCGAAGATGAAGAGAGAGATACGATAGACAACAATTTTTCTATTTCAGCTGCCACTTTTGTAAAACAATGTGCTACAGACGAGCAGATTAGAGATGCTGTTAACCGCACTTTTAATTTAAACAACCGACAGAAAAAGCAATTATACTCTCTTTTGTCACAATATAGGGATATTTTTACGAATTATCCAGGTCTCTGTAAAGACTTCGTTTATGAGATGGAGGTAAAAACTGACAAGCCACTGGTACGTAAACAATATCCCATCCCTCATAAGTATCTCCAAGATGTACGAGATGAGATTCATAAGTTATTAGAATTAGGATTAATTTGTCATTCAAATTCTGTTCACAGCAATCCTATCCTTGTAGTTCCCAAGAAAAACGGGAAACCAAGAATATGTGTTGATCTTCGCTTGCCGAACCAGTTTGTAGAACTTCGTCAAACAAAATCTGAGGGCATACAGGACTTATTATTAAAAGTAAAATGTAAACCTTTCCTTAGCTCCCTGGATCTTGTAAGTAGCTATAATCAGGCCTTGCTTACTCCTAAGTCCCAGGAATATACAGCATTTAATTTCGAAGGCCAGCATTACCAATATCGAGTCACATGTTTTGGTTACAAAAATGGTAGCAGTGTTTTAAACAGTATGCTCCAAAAAGTATTGGGACCAGAGTTACATGCTAAAATCTTACGATACATTGACGATTTGGCTTGCTTTACAGATAGTTTCGAAGAACATCTTGCATTGCTGAGACAAATCTTTGAAAAGTTTAGAGAATACAATCTTACTCTTAACATTGAAAAATGTTCGTTTTGCACTAATTCCATATCTTTTTTAGGTTTCTTGATTACTCCCGAAGGCATCAAAAAAGATCCAAAAACCATAGAAGCGGTTCGTAACTTACCCAGACCCACCAATATTAAATCTTTACAATCTGTAATTGGTCTCTTTAATTGGTCACGAAATTTTATTCCTCATTTCTCAGAAAAAATGCAACCTCTTTTTCAGCTTCTCAAAAAGGGAAAACGGTGGCAATGGCTTGAAGAACACGAACAATCTTTTCAACAAATTAAAGACGATATTTGTAAAGATGTTCTCTTGTCACACCCTGACTTGAATTTACCTTATTACTTAGAATCGGATGCATCCCGCTTGGGAGTTAGTGCAGTCCTATATCAGTACAGTGATGGACAGAAAAAGGTAATCCAGTTCGCTAGTCGGACTTTAACACCTGCTGAGTCTCGCTATAGTGTGAGTGAGATCGAATGTCTTGCAATCGTATTTGCGGTCCGAAAATGGCGTCAATTGCTAATTGGTCACCATGTTATTTTTATTACAGATCATAAAAATCTCAGTTGGTTGGATAAGGCTAAGCCTTGGAACACTCGTCTTCTTAGATGGTCCCTGGAATTACAGCAGCTGGAGTACGAAATACGTTTCCAGAAAGGTTCCGAGAACCTTTGTGCAGATGCGCTTTCACGTCTCTTCCCTTCCAAAGAATTACCAACTAAACGTGTTCATCTTTTACAGGCTATTCAAGACAAAATCAAAAATATTTCAGTTGAAGAGTTACAGAACGCACAAAAGGAAGATCCTGATTATCTCCCCATTATTTCTTTCTTAGCAGGCGAGAAGATAGAAGAGCTCCCAAGGAATTCACGCAATTGGGAAAAATTTTTCAAACTCGATAATGGTATTCTTTTGTACAGAGATTTTCATTTCCCAGACTCATATAAAATTTGCATTCCCAGGTCATTAGTGAATAACGTTCTTACAGCTTACCATGACGATTTAGATCACCCAGGAGTAGACAGAACGCTTCGGATCATTTCAAAATCATTTTATTGGAGCAAAATGAGATCAGATGTGAAGAAACATTTAAAGGATTGCGTGAAATGTATGCAATTTAAATCCGATCACCACCCACCAGCTCGTTTCTTGTCCACTAATCCTTATTCAGAACCTAGAGCTTTATTAGCCCTTGATTTTTTAGGCCCATACCCATCAGGCAAAAATGGTGCGCGTTTCGCACTAGTTACTGTTGATGTATTTACTCAATATTGTACAGCTTACCCCTTGAAGAACGCCACTGCTACTTCAGTCATCAAGTGTTTATTTGATATATACATGCTACATTTAGGTATCGTTCAGGCGGTGCTGACAGATAACGCTGCAGTGTTTCATAGCAAAAAGTTTCTATCTAAAATGCAAGAGTACAATATTAAAGTCCATCATACAACACCGTATCACCCAATGAGTAACATCACAGAACACTCTAATAAAATTCTTGTATCTACTCTTAGGTTATTATGTTGTCAGTCACATAATAAATGGGCCGAGAACCTGACGCAAGCAGTTCTGTTACATAATTACTCCATCGTTGAAAGTCTTGGTGTTTCACCAGCAAGTTTGTATCTTAATATTCATTTTTCTCGTCCCATTTTTAAGCATTTTGGTTTACAGGTATCTGAAGATTTTGATAAGGAAGACGGGATTAGTTGGTCGAATAAATTACTTATGGCAGACCACCGACGAAAAGCCATCATTGAAAAAAGGAACGCACGATGGAACGACAGTCAGCAACAGCGACGACGTTTAAAACAAGGAAATTTGATTTTTCTCAAGCAACGTAATATCAGTAGTCTATTGAAAGGTGAAATATCAAAATTTTTTGATTTGTACCGAGGACCCCTTTTATGTGTTAAGGTCATTAATGACCGTGTTGTTGAACTTGTTGACCCTTCCACAGGTGAATATTTAGGACTTCATTCGATAGACAGGACTAAGTTATGGGAACCTACCCCTGAAACCCGTGAAATTTGGATGGCCTTGGCACGTCGCCAACTACCAGAAGATCTTTTGCATGACCTTAATTTGTCACCTGTTAATGAAACTCAAGAACCAATCTCTTTTCCCCCTAGTGGAGAAGTCAACTTGTCAAATTCCGAAAACAAGTCCGATGAGAATAATTCAACTCCTTTACAGGTTAATAACTTATCAACCACCCGTTTGTTATCTCTTTATTTAGGAGATCCTTGGTTACATTATTACTTCAATTCAACATATTGGGAGCCTACGTGTATCCCATTAATCGCACCTAACCTTACCGGTGGACTACAATTACGTAGAAGCTATACAGAGAGCAGGAATTAAAACAGATGTTAAGTGAGATTCACTTCATTAATAAAAAAAAAAAAAAAAAAATCCTACACTGATACGAATTTTCTTTTAGGAAAGCAATGCATTTCTTTCAATTTTTCTTTTAACTGTTAGGTGATAGACATTCATTCATTTTCTTCTTTTTTGCTTTTAGTTGTGGATAAAACACCTGGACACGAAAAGAAGAACTACGCATTTCTTTTAAACTCATTTTTGCTTCCAGCCTTTAACTGTTCGGCAAAGAGTAGATAACATGTTTTTCTTTCTTTTTCTTGTTTCGATAAGGCAGTCGCCAGACTGTAGAACCACTTGTGTTTATGGTTACGAATAACGGGTGATATACAGCTGATTCATTCTTTTCTTTTTTCTGTCTTTGCTCCGTGTAGCACTTCACACCTCAGTCAGCTGTGTATGAGTGTTGCAAACCTTATTAATGACTTACTATTAGTTTAATGTCATTAATTTTTTCTTGTTTTCATTTTAGATGTTTGAATTTAGATCTTTTAGTAAATAATTAACGTATCATATACGTAGGGAGATTGCATTTATCCAAAAGCAATTTGAACTAGTGGCGCAGTTCCGTATTCCTAGCTAGTGGGAAGATATTTTGGCGTTATAATATATATATTTTTATTGTTTTCAAATTTAAAAAAAAAATATAATTTTTTTTAGAATCCCTTCCCACTTTCCAAATCCTTAAACATGTTATCATACGTATGACTCATAATTAATGTTTGATTTTCTTTTCAGAAAAAAAAAAAAAAAAAATATCGAGATGCTTAGAATGAGAAAATTTTTAGTTGTTAGTTATGTATATATTTCTGTATTTGTAAATGAAACTTAGTACGTAATCTCATGCGTAGAATATGAAACTTTACATTTATAATCAATGTTAAATTTATTTTTCAGTGTAAATCTTAGATTTTCGTTTTCATTTTGAAGTGTTTACTGTAATTTTATTGAACCTCATTTACGTCATTTACCTGATTTTGACTTTATTTGAATTTCCAGGATGTGACATGATATAATTCGTTTGAAGAGAAAAGTTTAGAACGGAAAGTAGGCTAAGCCTTAAACAAGTGATAACAGACATTTCCTTGTTAGCTAATAGGGTGTGCAGGAATGTCGTGTGAATAGTATAATTCTCCGAACGAAAGCAGTAATCTTTTTATTGTAGAAGGAACTATATGAACAGATATTCTGATGGTGAACGGTCGTTTTTCCCCTCATATTAATATGTATGCGGAAATATGTTTAACTTCTATACTTTCTTGTAATTTCTAATTAACATTTTTTTTTTCGTCTTCTCTAGACCACTGAACGACCGTAGGGAAACTTCTTCGGGTAGGATATTTTATGGGGATAAATATAAATATTTTTTTTTCAGGGAGGCAATATTTCCTGGAATTGCAGATCTGTTGCAAAAATGGATGTGGCTAATCCATTGGATATTCCATAGCTAACTGTATTTTCGCCATCAATCGCAAAATATAGTTTTTCATTTCTCTTCTTCTTTTATAGTAACCCGTAACTAACCATGTGTATTCTTAGGTTAGATTTTTTTTTAGTGTATGTTATTGTCTAGTAACATTTCAGCGAATATTTTAACGTTTATGAATCGTAACTATATTGTGGATTTGTATGCTAATGAGTTGTAATGTTTATTTTTCATGTTAATTTTGAGAAAAGTATATTTTAATTCTAGTATGTCCTAGAAACTATTCGAATGCGATATAGATCCCGAATAATAAACTTATTTTCTTTCCAACAGCATGAAGCCATAACGATTTCTTGAAAATTACTTTGTTAATTATTTCATATGCTCGATGACTTTGAATTTTAATATGTCAATAAGACCATTTTAAATATTTTGTAGCGAAGATGCCTAAGGAAGTTTAACTGTCGTGGAGCGACATAACCGTTTCGTAGGGAATTTAATCTTGATGTTTCGGACTGACCAGAAAGTTGTAATGTCGTTGACTATATTCTTGTTTGTATCTCATGTTTTTCTTTTAATAGGTCTCATGTATTTTGTCTTGTAGAGACATATCTTTACGATGCTACGAGAGCATTTGTATTTTGTGTGTTTACACATTTTTTCTAGGTGGATGATGTACGTTATGTTCCAGGGAACATACACGCATTTTACTGAATATTAATGTTTATATTTCAGTTTTGTGCAGAAACATTTTCTAAGTGCCTAGGGTTGCAGGCCTTCCTCGTTTCTAGTTTTTTGCCTCGCAGGTGTCGATGGCATATTGTGTGTGTAAGTACGTGTAGTATTACACATTTTTCCCACCAATAGTTTTGGTCAATTCATGGTGTAATGACCATTTATTTTCAGGAATGTTTGGACTAGTGAGTCAACTTCCTTGACTTAGACCTTCGAAAAACTTGGATCAATATTGAATAGTTTTCAACACTTTATTAATAAATTTTTTGCAGATAATACCCATCTATTCTGGTAACCCTACAATGTTTACGTTTTAGAAGTGAACAACAACCATTATTCTAGGCCTAAGCTAATAATAACTTTGTTTCAGAACGAAACCATTTGTTGTATTGAGCATTACTGAATTAAAGTCTCGATTTTCACGACGAGCAGATGGCATTTGATCTTATGGCGTGCCAAATTTTCTTCGTACATGTCAACGAAATCACGATCTTTTCTTTGATATGCAGAATCATGCTTATTTCTTGGAATTACTATGAACGTCAATTTTGACACTTAAGTTTATTTTTTTTTTATTTTGAAAAACGATTTTTCGTTCTTTTCTGCCAAACAACACGAGGCACAGTAAAAAAAAAAAAAAAAAAAAAGGGACATACAGGTGACAATCTTATTTTGTTTATATATTGTCAGTTTGTCATGTGTTTACATTTCCATTCATTTTACTTTTTCAATGATTTTCATACTTTTTAAATATGTTACAGAAATATTGAAACTTTGACAATAATTCTAATATTTTAATACGTTTAAGATTTTTGCTATTTGTCTATTTACATTTTGATATTTTAAATATAGATATCAGTATATTTACCAATTTTTATTGAAATTTTGATAATTCTTTAAATCGATGTTTTCTTGAATAGTTATTGAGTGTGTATATTTATTTCATATTACACAAAATAAAGTGATCGAAACGGAACACTTAAACATTTTATGAAAAGAATTTATTAGTGTTAAAAAAAAAAAACAAAAAAAAGCATTTAAATAGCCCTATAACGTATTTACTTCATATTATATCAAATAAAGTGATCGAAACGGAACACTTAAACATTTTACAAAAAGTATTTGTGTTTTTTTTTTTTAATAAGAATTTTAATAGCCCTATAAACGCTTTCTGCGAACTTAAAAAAAAAGTTATCATACAGGTGTTATAACCATGTCTCGTTTCTCACACCAGTGTTAAAAAAAAAAAAAAAAAAAACTCCCCTTCTCCCCTCATCAACTCATCGTTGGAGAATCACGGAGGATACTCACACAGGAAGACAGCATGGTTTCAACATGTGAAGAAACGGAAGATAAGGACACTCAACTGCACCAATTGTTCAAGAGGATCTTATTACTTTATGGAACATTTGGATTGGACATTGCTCATGCAGGAACCTCATCATGTTGTAGTGAGTGGACAAGTTATTTAACTATTTTAAATAGCCCTTTTTCAGGTGAAAAACCATTCAACGTTCATACACGTAAGTCTCACACCATATGACAGTGTTGCCAACTAACTTATTTTAAATTTTCAGGTGAAAAACCTAATTTTATTCATACTTCGTCAGACGGCCAAGGGTTCTCAACCTGTCTACGTGTGCACTTAACAGGTCGTTCCACGTTCGGACACCATATATAACCGCTACCAGGTTATAGAAGGATTTTTTGTGGACACACTGTATATTTCGTAGACAGTGATTATTATTTTCAATTCGTACTTTATTCTGCAACGCATATAAGTTCTTTCTTTGGTGGGAATTGCTTCTTTCCCACACAATTGGACAAAGAAGTCTTTCATCGTTTTTTCATATATATATTTAAAACATTGATTTTGCTGAGAACATTTCAGCTAGTGACTAACCATTTCAGTGTTTCTCCCTGACTCATTATATGCATAGTATATATTCTATAGTTAATGGGAACTGAATTAAGTGTTTTCTTTAATCGCTTATGGAAACATTATAATAGATTGGAGAAATACGGACTGACCAGATGTTTCAGTAACCAAAGTGGCACCAACTGTGTTGTTTCGTAGCCCGTTATCTGTACTTTCTCACGCCAGTGTTATCGCCGTGTCTAGTGCATTATGGGCAGTTGACTAAAATTAACAGAAATTGTTTTCTATATTCTGTTTGTATGTGCATACAGGTGAGTAGCTGAGTAATTTTTGAAATGAACTGCCAACACTTTTCTGTTGACCATTGCAACCCGTAGCTTGAGCTTGAATGCTCAGGGAGTTTGACTCCAGGTCTGGAAGATGCAACCACGCATCTCGCGTTGAACTTCAAACATAAGTTGTGTTAAGGGGCACAAGCTATTTAGCCGATGAAGGACGATTACTTACGGCTAGCCCCAATCAGTGAAATCCCAGGTCCTCAGACCTTGTGCGTTTAAAACGTTATATACGCGCCCTCCAATATCAGAATTCAACTGTGAAGACCTTCTTTTCGTTTATTTACTCAAGATTTACTTTTACGCTGCAGGACTGTTCAGCGTAACAATTGGGTTCATCGTGGGACGATCCAGACAACTTTTCCCCAGTGCGAATCCCCCAAGTGTGTTCATGGTGTGAGCAAAGTGTTTCTAGTGATACCTGAATTATAATCATATATATATAGAAAGGGCTATATTTCCCGAATAGGGCAAAACGTAATTTCAGCGGCAAAATTTATTAGTGTCCAGTGTTGTGTTCATTTCTCTTCGTTATTTTTTTCAAAATAGTGTTCCAATAAATAAGTATAGTGTCAATTAATCCAGTGTGTTTTCGTTGTGTGTATGAGTGATGTTTGTGTGTGTTATGGTCTGGATGACCGTCTGATCGTCCGTGAGGTTTTCGAGACGAGACACCCGAACCTCTCGGCGCCTAATGCTCATCTCATTATTGAGACCGACGAGCTTTTTGGGAAACAGTTTGTAACCTTTCTTGGAGAGGTCTTCGTCGTCCTGTCCAGGTAAGTTAAAGTATCAGGAGTATACTTATTGGTAATACCACGAGCCGAGGACAGCGAACAGAACTACAGGCGGTTACAAATAAATAGCTGCCCGAACATGGACCCAGACCTCTAGTTGGTTACAAATAAATGACAGCCCGAACATGGACCACGAACTGAGGACGGTTACAAAGTCAACTGGAGATATTAACGACTCATTCAAAACCTGTACATAGGACAACGAGTGAAGCTGTGCTTGAATAAATAAGAAACCAATAGTGTGGAGATTGGAAGAGGAGTCAGACAAGGATGCAGTTTGTCGGTCCAATTATTCAACATTTACAGTGAATGTTTACTGAAGGAAGCATTAGTAGGAATTGGAGATTTTAAGATTGGAGGGCAGATCATTAACAAGATCTGGTATACATATGATACGGTTATAATACCTAAAACCTAGGAGGACTACAAGAGATGATTGACAAAATAGTTTTGACACTGAAAAACTGTATGAAAATAATAATAATAACTGACAGAAAAATAGCCAGAATAAAAACTTGTAAAAAGGTAGGGCAATAGAATACTCGTACATCTTAGGCATATTCCTTGAAACCCCATTTAATAACAAGGCACAGTATGAAAGAAATCTGGGCAGCCATACAGGGTAAGAGACAACAATTGAAATTCAAAATTAATTATATATATATATATATATATATATATATATATATATATATATATATATATATATATATATATATATGCAGTGTCCCTGTACATTGGAAAGAAATTAAATAATTTTCTATTATGTTGCCCAGTAACAAAGTATATATACACAAAGAATCAGTACTTTTGTCTGTTATTACACCGAGTCTCTTATTACCCCATCTTCCCCTACTGAGTATCCTGGGCTGCACAAAACCTAAATGTTCATTTTTTATTATGTAAGTTTTCTTATATTATGACGTAAGTTTACTTTCACACTTAGCTCGAATTCTCACCAGTTCCGGTAATTTTATTTCTGCTTCTATTAAAGAAATTTCTTGTACTGGGCCATCTTACACTTTACAGAACTTTCATGGGAGAAAAAGAATTAGATAAACAGCGTTTCAAAATGATATCGGGCATTTCTTATGATAGCTATAATTTTTTTTTCACGTCACTACAACTTTAGGAATAAGTCTTCAAAACACATTGAACTAAATACTGAACTCTTCGAAGTTTTGGGGGAGTTTTCTGAAGAGTCTATTGACAACTTCTCTCGAAGTTCTCAAAGATTTCAATGGCAGATTTTGGCTTTATTTTGACTGGTGTTTGTGATACTTGAGGATGCACACACTGAAAGGATACTTTTAAGGAACTTTATACCGAATCAGAATTAGAAGGTTGGATTTTCTTCGTCAAGTTACTTTTCATCAGAAAGTATTCGTCGTATTTCATTACCAGGATGTTTATATACAACCGCTATAGAATTATCAAAAGTTCACGAAAAACCATTAAAAAAAATAGGTGCTGTTAAAGTATGGTATTTAACAAATATTGCACAGCGAAGCAGTCAGTATCTATTAAGACACCAGTTTATTCCACATTATTATTAGACTTGTTTCTTCTACGTTATTAGACCCTCTGTTTGCTATTAAATCACACAATGGGTGATCAAATTGCGCAGCCATAAGCAATATTGCTGTCTTGATTATCATTCTTTTGAAATATACCAAGTGTTGAAATATTGATCACAACAGAGATACAAATCATATAAGAGTTCACAAAAGGTGCACGTAGGGATGCGCACGAGACGAGTCGAGACAAGATTTTCCTGACAAAATTCGAGTCGAGACATGGCTCTTCCAATAGAGAAATATACATTGTTCGAGTCGAGACATCAATTTTACAGCACATTTTCGAGACGAGACAGCTACAAATCTTGTCTCGTGCGCATCCCTAGGTGCACAAACAAAAAAGTCTTAACAGTCCAACAAACATAGAATCAAAAATGCGACCTACCGAAGTTATAAGCTACAGAAGACGACGAAAAATGAATTTAAAGCCGCACAGTTCCAAAACTAGGAGACCTATTGTAGTTTCTTCAAGGAATGGTTTAGGATACAGTGTACGCTCGCAAGTCATTGTTTCAGAATCCAGTAGTACTTACGCATCATTTTTTTAAATGAGGGGAGTTGGGATACAAGGAGTTAATTTAAAGTTCGTGATAGATAACGTCGCGTTCGTGGGTTTTGTCCGGTTTTCCATTTTCTCTCACATTTTCATTCCACCAACTATTTCATAATGTACTTTCATTAATTCATCCCAAAATCCTATACATAAACTTTTCAAGGAATCTTGGACCTCACGAGGATTAATAATAATAATAATAATAATAATAATAATAATAATAATAATAATAATAATAATAATAATAAATCCTCACACGCACCACTTCAGAACTGCTAGGTCCGAGTAGAACGACACATTAGAATTATTGTTGACAACCATGCTTCTACAGAAGTTTTAAAATACATTTGTATTTATTTAAATTTCTAAATAATATGTTTGAAGTATAGAAGCAGAATATGTCAATTCAAATGTAACTTCTTGCATGTTTCTTCCTAAGGTGGATGAGTGAAAGAAAATTTTGTTTTCTGTGCGCATGAACAGTGAGTAACTTACTAGTCTGACATCTGCGAACTTCCGCTGAAACTATCACCGCGAAGCCAGCAATACACATTGCTACCATCTGCCGGACATACCTGAAACAAAATGAAACAACATTTAGATATCTTGCATTCAAGAGGTCTTATTGAATATCGGTTACATAAACATTCGTAAAAGTTGTGTAAAATGATCCCTAGATTCATTCAATTGGTTTATTTTTTTTTTCTGTGCGACACTAAGTTGTATTTTAATTTTAAATTTATATTTTTCATGTAAAGTAAAGATCAGATATACTTGCTTCAAATGTATGAATCATGCATGCATTACTCAATACATTGGTATAATCAAATATATGCTAACATCCTAATATGCTAAAAAACCTTGTACCCATTACTTCATTAGAAGCAATGTTTAGAACTGAAGTGATATCTTTTAGCATTACCGTTACAAGAACTGATTTCAACTTTTTTCTTTAAAAAAAAAAGTTTCGGAGCTATTCTTCGGAGTAGAATACCAGATTTTTCTTTCTTTTTTAATCATCATAAATTACCTCCTTTCAACAACCTCTCGATGTCGAATCCGGGAAATTACGTAATTTAAAACTTCCCAATACCTGACTACTATAAGTATAGCAAAGTATAAAATAAATTGGCTACACCTTTCTTCTTGAACAGTCTTCCTTTACAATTGTAGGCAAGATTTAACTTTCATCCTCTCTCCTCAACCTAAGACTGGAAGCAGCATTATATTTTAAACAAGTAAGTTTCGTTTTACACTGTGAACGGTAGAGTTCCAAACTATACAAATTCAATACTCAAACTTGAAGTAGTACATCTATAACTATTCCTTGAATAGAGAAATAAGATAAAAGATAAATTCTGTTCCTCGAAACTCAAATCCCATTAGTCGCTTTCTGTTCTTACTATATAGCAGGCACGTAGCCAAGAGGGGTCCAGGGGGTCCCGACCCCCCTTCAAGACCAGAAATGAAAAAAATTAAGGAGGAATGAAACGAAATGAGAAAAAGAAGGATCAGCATTAAGAAAAAAACTACAGTAGGCTTTTGGTTACTCTTTCTTATGAGGAGATTTGTATTACTTGTAATCCATGGTGGCGAGGTGAGTGAGATATCCTGGAAGAGTCAGAGAATTTGAAATTTTTAGAAAAGTTACGGAATTCTCAGAATTTCTGCTACTAGTCAGGGAGATCTCAAGCTTTCGAAAGCATAGTGTCGTTGTGTAACAGCGTGGAAATTTTTTATTATAATTTTTTGTCATCGCATCCTTGCAGTGTCAAAAATGTTATTTCAAAAACAATTTTCTACTGCTCCTTTAACTTGTCATTTGGAACAGACAGTAGTTGACGGAATAATAAAAACAGAAATATATGTGGAAAGTTCTGTTATTTGATTCAACAGAGAAAGGAACGCAGATATTGTAAAATATTTTACAAGATATTATTGAGTATGTACTTTTTATAATAGTGAATATGTACTTTTAATAATATTTGAGATCATAATGAAAGAAAAATTGTTATATTTGAATGAACAGAGGAAGGACGTAAATATTGTAAAATCTTTTTCAATACTTTTTTTTTATTATTATTTTACTCAAGATTTCTTCATAGTTTATTAAAATACTTACCAACATATCCTCATTTTACTGTCCTAACAAACCAATATATGCTGATAGTAAAGTAGTTTAGATTGATCGAGCTCCTGGACCTTCAGAATTTCATGTCACCCCCTCCCCCCGTTACGAAACCCTGGCTAAACGAACACATATGTATGTTCCAGTAAAATAGTTTAGAATGATCGAGCCCCCGGTGTGATTGATTGATTGATTGAAAGGGTTTAAATAAGCGCGTCGACATCGAGGTCTTTTGCACCCTTCTCTGACAGGAAAATTGAAGTACCCAAGAACAAAAAAGCATAGTATCACAGATATAATAAAGTAAAAGCAAAGTCTGGAGTACGTAAAAGGTGTTCGGTCATTTATGAATTAAAATGTCATAGCATTCAAGAAATGTGCAAACTCGATACACAAACACAAGGACGGGTTAGTACACAACAGCATGTTAATCTTCTCTGCCGGGGCAGCTCGACAATAGGTGCACACACGTGGGGCAGCCCATAATTAGTAATGAATATGACAGTGCAGTAAAAAAGATAAAAGCAAGGAAATGCTATGACAAGCATAAAACCACCATGAAAAACACAAACGGTAGATAAAAGCAGAAATAAATTAATTAAAAGAAATGTGACAAATGCACTCACAGATCACGCAAGACGTGCAAAGACTGCAAGTAGGTGAAAACTTGCTGGATCATCTGGACATCGTCTCCAAGCAAGGTAGACAGATCAGCTGGTAAGCCAAGGCGGGCTCGCTTAGTAGCAAGAGGAACACATTCCACAAGAAGGTGGCGGATGGTCAGGAATGCACCACACTGGGTGCAGGAAGGCGGGTTCTGACGACGTAATAGGTAGCCATGGGTCAGATGGCTGTGCCCGATACGTAATCGTGCCAATCGTCGTTCTTCCAGTCCTGAAGGACGAGAACTCGTGGCCCAAACACCAAGTCGCGGCTTGACAGCATGCAATTTATTCTGAAGGTGCTCATCCCAGTTTGTCTGCCAGCGCTGAAGGAGAAGACGGTTGATTACAGGGCGAATATCAGAGCTGGGGAGCGGTGACGGATACTCAGGTTCTGTAAGGGCAGCTTCTTTGGCAACACGGTCAGCACGCTCGTTCCCTGGAATACCAGCATGGCCAGGCACCCAACAAAATTGGACATCGCAACCTGCAAGTCGTAAGGAATGGCAAGAGAGTAGAATTTGCTGAACTATAGGGTGCACAGTTGACACATCCGTGAGACTATGTAAAGCGCTGCTGGAGTCAGAGCACAGGAGATCATGTCGGAGATGGCGTCGACGAATATAATGCAGAGTCTCCAGAATAGCAACCAATTCAGCAGTGAACACAGTGGAAGTAGGATGGAGCTTCAAGCCAGCGCTATGATCATCCGTGACGAAGGCACAGCCAACAGAATCTTCATGCTTCGAACCATCCGTGTAGAAGACAGCGTAGGTACGGTACGCATCCAGAAAAGAGAAGAACTCCTGACAAAATTGTTGATTGCTGGTAACAGACTTCTTAAATTGCGTTAGATGAAAGCTGACAACTGGTGGAAGAACTGTCATGGAGGAATGGGCAGGAGGCCCAATGGATAGATGGCAGGGACATCGAGTCCAAGAGAAGCCCCAAGATCTATAGCACGAATGCCAAAAGGCCGGGTAGCAGTAGGTCGTGCTTGATATCTGTCATAGCGAGCACCAGCCTCAAGGGCAAAGGCCGAAGGATGGTCAGGTACGGCACGGATATGAATGTAATAGCGCAGAAGCAGGCAGTCCCGACGGTGGGAAAAAGATGGTTCATGAGCCTCGACATAGAGACTAGGAATAGGGCTAGTTCGGAAAGCTCCAAGCGCCAAACGAAGGCCAAGATGATGAACAGAATCCAGATGACGTAGGATGGAAGGTCGAGCAGAACCATATGCAACACAGCCATAATACAATTGGGAGCGGATGAGGCTACGATATAGACGCAACATCACCACACGGTCAGCACCCCACGAAAGATGGGACACCAAACGTAGTAAGTTCATGGAGCGGAGACAGCGGTACTTCAGGTCTCGAACGTGAACAGCCCAGGTAAGTCGTCGGTCAAACTCCAAGCCCAGAAAACGAACATGATCCACATAGGACAATCGAGAACAGCCAAGGAACAGCTCAGGATCATAGGCACAGTGACGAAGGCGACAAAAATGTACGCAGTGTGTTTTGGTGAGAGAAAAGCTGAAACCAGTAGTGGTAGACCATCGGTGAAGGCGGTTGAGCGCTAACTGCAACTGGCGAGTAACTGTACGGAGATCACGTGAGCGACAGTAAAGTCATCCACATAAAGCAGCCCATGAACAGAAGGGGAGAGCTGCGACATCACACTGTTCACTGCAACAGCAAACAATGTGCCACTCAACACACTACCCTGTGGAACGCCATTCTCTTGTGGAAACGGAGCAGAAAGAGTAGCTCCAAGCTTGACTCTAAAAGAACGTTGTTGGAGAAAATTCTGGATGAAGAGAGCCAAGTGGCCACGTAAGCCCCAGAGATGGAGTTGACGCAAAATGCCATATCGCCAAGCGGTGTCAAAGGCCTTTTCAAGGTCAAAGAAGATGGCTATGAGATGTTCTTGATGACGAAATGCATCCTGAATAGCAATTTCAAGATGCGCCAAATGATCAGTAGTGGAACGGAAGCGCCGAAAGCCACACTGAAGATTGGAAATGAGGCCATGGTGTTCAAGAAACCAGACTAAGCGGGTATTGATCATCTCCAAAAGATTACACAAACAGCTAGTCAAGGCGATCGGGCGGTAGCTTCCACTGGACGTGGCAGGTTTAGCAGGCTTCAAAATAGGATTAATGTATGCTTCACGCCAGGCATCGAGGAAAGAGTCTTCAAGACAGATGCGATTGTACAGGTCAAGATGATGTTGCTTGGCATCGTCAGGCAGGTGCCTGAGATAGCATAACATATGCCATCAGGACCAGGTGCCGTGTCCTTTGTAGAATCCAAAACAGCAGCAAGTTCAGCAGTAGTAAAAGGCAGATTATAAGCTTCGGCGGTTGCAGAGCGGAACTGAAGTGGCGTACGTTCGGTGCGTTGTTTATAAGTGAGGAATCCAGCTGAGTAGTGAGTAGAACTGGATACATCCGCAAAATGACGACCTAACGCAGCAGCAATTCTGTCCTGATCAGTGACCATTACACCATCGATAATAAGGAATGGAACCGCAACGGAGGAAACATGTCTCTGTAGACGACGAATTTGCGACCAGACCGCTGTCATGGAGCTGTCAGCAGTAAGAGAAGAAACATAAGTGCGCCAGCTATGACGCTTATCTTGCTTAATCAGATAGCGGGCTCGAGCACGAAGAAGACGAAATTGAGCCAAATTATCAGCTGTAGGAGCACGATGAAAAGTACGTAGTGCTCGACGTCGGGCCAGAATAGCGTCACGAATCTCCGCAGACCACCAGGGAACGGTGCGTTTACACCGGGAACCAGCATAGATAGGAATAGAGTCGTGTGCAGCTGCCAGGATACTCTGCTGAAAGGCCTCACAATGACCATCAACAGTAAAACGAGGTTCTAAAGTGAAATGAAAAGTGGCGGAAAAATGATCCCAGTCTGCTCGACGTAGATTGTAGGCAGTGAACGGAGCAGAATGGATGAGCGGAAGACCATGCACAAGAATAGGAAAGTGGTCACTGCCACAGAGATCATCATGCACGCGCCAAGTAAGATGGGCACCAAGTTGAGGACTGCAAATGGAGAGGTCCAAATGAGAGTAGGTACCAGTAGCAGTAGTAAAATGTGTGGGACTGCCATCATTGAGGAGCAATGAGTTTGTGTTGTCAAGGAAAGTGGCAATCTCCTGACCTCGCGGCTCAGTACGAGGAGAGCCCCACAGTGCATGGTAGGAGTTAAAGTCACCCACAAACAGAAATGGGGATGGACGCTGTCGGGCAATCTGTTCAAGATCGACAGCAGTAAAGACGTCATGACGCGTAAGGTAGATACAACAAAAAGTAACAGGTTGTCTTAAGAAGACACGAACAGCTATAAGCTGGAAAGCACTATTCACATGGATGAGAGCAGAATGGTAAGCATCAGAGACCCCGATTGCTACACCACCTGCTGCACGACCTGCAGTAAGCTGATCATGACGATATACAGTGTAACCAGAGAGAACTGAGTTGCTAGTAGAGGTAAAATGCGTTTCCTGAAGACAGAATATGGTAGGATGAAACAATGTCAATAACTGCTTAAATTCCTCGTAGTGAGTGGAATAGCCATTTAAATTCCATTGAAGAAGAGACATGTTCAACGAGCATCGAGAACAAGAAGCGAGGTACTGCGCTTGCCTTTTTCACGGCCTTCCACAAGGGTAAAATTATCGAGCTCCTCCTCCACCATATCATCCATAAGAGACTCGTCATCACTAGATGGACTACGTGACGTATGCTTCTGTTTCTTCGCCCCAGGTGGGCTAGAAGACTGGGTGCATGAAGATTTCTTCGATGCCTTGGTAGAAGAAGCTGTGGAGGAGGGAGAGGCAGCCTTGGAAGCTTGAGCCAGGAGCTGTTTTTTCCGTTCCTTCTTAGTGAGGGGTTTGGTAGGAGGCTGGCTGTTTGACTGCTTCAAAAACTGGGTTATGGAGTGATTAGAGGCAGACGAGATAGAGCCAGCTGCCGGAGAGGCAGAAGACTGAGAAGCAGGAATTGGCTTAACGATTCGTGGAGGCGAATGATCAATCAATGGAAGCTTAGGTTGCGAAGCGGATGATGATCGGTGCTTCGTGCGGGATAGCCCTGGGTTCACAGAAGAAGCAGTGGTACGGGACGCCTTGGAAGAGACTGGCGCACTGGGAACCTCAACGCCAGTCTGGGTAGCAGAATTGACTGAGTACCTTGTGATCTGCTGGTCTTTAGTAGGGAAGAGAAACTGGTGCCGAAGGTAACTTTTGGCTGTAGCCTTCGTTTAGCCTCAGCTGCGGAGATCTTCTCGATTACCATCAGTTCACGGATCTTCTTCTCAGCCATAAAATTAGGACAGTCACGTGACCAAGCTGGGTTGCCACCTTTACAATTAGCGCACTTCGATGGGGCCGCACATGGGGCCGGACCATGAGCTGCGGAACTACAATTGCCACAGATGGCAGAGGCATGACAAGAAGGGGCTGAGTGGCCAAAATGTTGGCAGTTAAAGCACCGTAGGGGTAGTGGTATGTACGGGCGGACCTTCAAACGGTGGTAAGCAACGTTCAAATGCGTTGGAAGGTCAGGTAGAGCGAAAGTTATGATATAGGAATCCGTGGGCTGTACTGTACAATTTCTCTTCGTAGTAATTCGATGGACGTCTGTCACATGGCTATCCGTAAGTCAGGCACATATTTCTGCCTCTGGTAACTCTCTCAAATCGAAGCATGTGATGACTCCTTTGCTAGTATTTAACTGCCGATGAGGCTCAACCAGAATAGGAACAGGTCCTAGCTGAGTACTTGCTAAAAGTAGTTGAGATTGTTTTTCTGATGTCGTTTGAACAAGTGGCGTTCTATTCTGTAATTTACGAATATGTCCAGGAGGAAACGTTCCTGTGGCTATATGATGAAGCTGACGATGAACTATAAAGGGTGACAATTTACTTAAGGCTCCAACTGTGTCAGTTGATCTGTCTTTGATAATTAAATATCTTGGTCCAAGACCAAGCTTTTCGTCTCTCTCTCTATCCTGGGTGGGTGGTTGATGCGAAGCCATAACTGAAGAAAGACCAAAATCCTCTCAGCTTCCCCGTCGTGGTTCGAAGCGGCCAACGAGGCTGGCAGGTCCTACCTGCATGACCCTTGTCAGCAAGCTAAGCTGTGACACCAAGTCAAAATGACAAGGAGGCAGAGCCACTTGCACCGCCGACTGATGGGTACTTTTGAGAGGACCCACGTCTCACCGTGTAAGGGGAGGGACCAATGGAGATTCCCGCACCGCAGACTCCCAGCATTCCCTTTCAGGGCATCACTCCTTCCGGTCCTGCTCGGTGCGCATGCGCTGCACTCCTCCGTCCCACGGCCCCGGGTCCAGCGTCATCCAAGAAATTCCAAAAGCAAAACCAGTCCATAGCAAGGTTGTCTTCTAGAAAGAGCAGTCCATATCCGAAGCTTATACTTTTACGACGCTCGATCGCAGGTTTTAAATGCCGAGTGATCGGCCCGGCACAACCCCCAACCTGAAGGACCAGTGGCTGATTGCAGTTCCGAAGAACTGGGCGATGGGGGCGATACATCCCGACGCCGTTGAGCCCCCGGTGTGATGACCACAGTATTTCATGTCACGGACCCCCCCCCCTTCACGAAATCCTGGCTACGTGCCTGTATATAGAGTTTAAACATTAAAACCGAAAGTGGTAATTGATGTCTCACTTCCGGTCGCAATAAGAATACAATCAGAGTTTAAACATATTTTTGGTATAAATCCATATTAAAAAACTGCATATCGCTAATTATTATTATTATTATTTTTTTTTTTTTGTTTTATCTATTATCCGATTTAGGTTGTAAGGGAAAAACGTAATTTTCACCACACACTGTTTCAACAAATAGATAAAAAGTCTAGACAAAACTCATTCCTAGGACACTGAATCGATTGCAAAATAATGCATCTCAACATCTCTTATCATTTTTGCTTTATTGAATTAAGTATTAAAAGCTGGAAATACTAGTAAATTTTAACCACTTCCGTAGGATGTTGCAGGTGACATGTTATCTTGGAATAAAAAAAAATATATATATCTTTCAGTTTTACGTCCCATGGATACGACATGTAGGTCAAAGGAGACGGTCATTATGAGAATGAAAGAAATTATGGAATGAGGAAATTGGGTGGAAACGGAAGAACCCCGAGAAAATCCACATATACGCTAATTCTCCACCAGAAAGCCCACTTGACGCGTGCTAAAATCGAATCCAGGACGCCACGCATCAGAGGTGAACGTTCTACCACTGAGTCACCGCAGCTCCTGTTGTTTTGAGACGCTGAGCCGATTGTAAAAACCAATTGTCGCTATCTATTGCCCTTTCTGTTCTACAGTAATGAATGTTGAAACCGGAAATGGGTTTATTTCTACCACTTTCGGCTTGAATAGAGGAGATGGAACCTATTCTTCGGACGATGAATCTATTAGAAAAACATTCTCAATATCATTTACCGTTTCTGCTCTACAGAAATCAGTACTGAAACCGGAAGCACAAGGATAAGTACAAGTACTTTCGGTTTCGGTCGAATGTTGCAAATGGTGATTAAATGTTCTCTTAAGACGCTGAATCCATTGCAAGAAAACCTTCTGTCACTATCTGTTACCGTTTTTGTTCTATGGCGATAAACGTTGAAACCGAAAAAGGTTGATTTCTTCCATTTACTGTTTAAATACACGGTTAGCCTAGGATATGGAATCTATTTTTGAGACTCTGAATAGATCAAACCACGTCTCAATATCTGATACGACTTGTAGACAGACAGACGGATATTTCCGTTCTATAAAACTTCCGACACTTATGCACAGCATAGTTCGGAAGTCTAAAATATATTGGTAAAAACAGTCTCAATAAGGGTTGCCCACGAGAGGGGCCAGGAAAAATTTTCGAAACGAGACAGTTCTTCAAACATAAACAGATACGGTTTTCGAGGGCTACTTGTGTGAAACGAACCGCCTCTGGTCAAAATAACCACAAACAATA
This sequence comes from Thermobia domestica, assembly GCF_964235325.1. Taxonomy (NCBI): domain Eukaryota; kingdom Metazoa; phylum Arthropoda; class Insecta; order Zygentoma; family Lepismatidae; genus Thermobia; species Thermobia domestica. The sequence continues at coordinate 233,457,978 of NC_137456.1, forward strand.
GCGTCAATAGAACTCGTGATGTATTGACTACCCGTCCCCATATTATATATAACATTCCAAATCGACCGCTGTTCAACTTGCCCTAGAACCAGACAGTATAGAAAACGAACCAGAATAAAGGGGAAGAATATTGACACAAAATGCACACTATTCCTCTGTATTAAAAAATAAATAAATAAATAAATAAAAATTTTGTCTGTGGATACTGCAAACGAAGTTCAAAGGTAATTATGTAACAGCACAATCTGCTCCAGCACTGTTTGGATATAAAAGCTTGGCGCTGACTCGCAGCAATAAACGCAGACATTCGACAACAAAATTTGACGTGAAGTATATAACGCAAAATATGTATAAAACTCCTGATGCGACAGTCCTTACAGACTAGGATCTACTAGCCGACTTGTGGCACTCATATCTTTGGGTTAATGTGTACTCAGCACATTGGCTTCTCTCGCCACTAATGTATCCTACTTTCCTGCGGTTTTCTTTCAAGTAGCTCCCAAATTGTCTTCACGACACTAGGTGGACGCCGCAAGGCACCGTTTGGTGACACCGAAGAGTCACCTATCTTTTCTCTCCTTGACTCCGAACTGCTTGACTGTGTTGTTCTAACAAGAAACGGAGTTCCAGAAAAAATAATGATGCACCTTACAAGGATATGAAGCTTCGTATACAGCTCATTGAACCTTCCCCAATGTTATGCATTGTGTCCTAGGTTTCCATCTCTCAGTCTCTTCATTCCCGTGTTAGTTCACCAAGTGCGGTTGTTACAATATGTAGTTTTTCAGAAGAAGCCAAATATATATATATATATATATATATATATATATATATATATATATATATATATATATATATATATATATATATATATATATATCAAGGTGTGAACTTCTTAGTGGATACCAGCCCTTTTACAACTGTAACAACTTACAAAACTAGCTGGCTTAGCACCGTGAGAGCTAGACACAACCGACAAACTGCAAATTTTAAGCAGTGATTCCTCACATCAAAGAAAGAAAAAACTATGGGGAAAAGTGAAAGTATCACGGTGTTCAGTGGTAGAGCACTTACCTCCAGTGCGTGGGATCCCTGTCCAAGTTTGTGGTTGAGAACATTGTGCCCATGGCCTTTGGGAGTATTCCCGTTTCCTCCCACTTTCTCATTCCACCAACTCTTCCATCATCATTTACTTGCTTTAATCATAGTCTCCCTCAGCCTAAAGGGCATAATCGAGAGACGTTAAACTCAAATATTTCATTTTTTCATTGACACCTGAACATATTATTATTATTATTATTATTATTATTATTATTATTATTATTATTATTATTATTATTATTATTATATTATTATTATTATATTAGCGCGTTCAAAAAGTCGCACCGCAGTGGATTACGACAAACAGATAACCACCAATACTTCACTAAAGTAAATTTTGAGAATGTTTTTTCTTAGCTTGAAGGCGCATGTAGATCCTTCTACGAAATTTTGCGAACATTCGAAGTAAGGATTGTACAAGGGACATGCCGAAAGTTTTAAGATATTCTGTGAAAAATCCATTTATTTTACATAAAACAAAGAATCTCAAAATAGTCCCCACAAGCATCAATACATTTTTGCGTTCTTAATAACCACTAGTCAAATATTTTTATTTATTTATTTTAATTATCAGAAATGTCATTACTATAGACCGTGATAGCTCCTTCGCTCATTTGAAAGCAGGTCTTCGAAGCTTTTTCTTGAGGTCTGGGAAGAAAGCATTCACACGGAGCTAAATCTGGAGAAAAGGCTGGGTGGGGTAAAATGCGGATTTCACTTTCCTGTAGGAACTCCAAATTTTTCGCCGCTATGTGTGGCTGTACAGTCGAGATGAAGAAGGAAGTGAGACAGTAGAGATTTCGGTGAGAAGATCTCGAAGCTTCAAAAACACTCGGAAGGGAATAAATAACGTACCACTTTGCTCTTACTGTACGTCCAACATCTAACTGTATAGTCGCTACATGGCCAATCTTAGAGAATAAAGTACTAACTGTATCCACAATACGTGCTCTTTTAACTTTCGAAGGTGGAGCTTTAATTTGAAAACACCATACTGTTGGTTTGTTTCGGAATCATATTTGTAAATCCATATTTTATTACGTGTGATGATTTTATAAACGTCTTTACTTTGCCCCTGCGGAAATCTTGTAAGCATATAGCGGCACCACTCCAAGCTGTCGTATTTTGCTCATGTGGGACCTAACGGCTGCAACGCTTGTAAAGGTCGAGATAATGTTTTATTATGGACAAGGCTGCCGTTGATCCAATCTTCAGCGTTAGCTGAATTACCACGTATGCGATAGGGTGATTCTCTATCATGAGATTTCTCACTGCTGCGACATTTCCAGCTGTAACTGCGGTGCTAGGTCGCTCAGAACGAGGCTCTTCTGTCAAGCTTTGTAGGCCGCGTTTAAATTCTGCAAACCAATTAAAAATGGTTGATCATGAAGAGACAGAGTCCTCGAAACAATTTTCTAAACGATCATGGCACTACTCTTGACGTCCAGGGGGGACACTTTCAGCACCTGCTGTGACGGTCATGTATTCAGCATGAAACAAGGTACGTGTATTGTGAATTTCATTTTCCTATGTATATTTGTTCGGAAACTATAACGTTTTTTTCGGGTTCGAAAGCTAGTGGGACGCACTGTGTATATATATATATACCACCCGACCGATCTCGATCAAATTTTCAACGGGGTTTAGCCTGGAATGTTTTTTATCATTTCACTTTGACGGTGCAACTCAGAGGAGGGGGTAAATACATAAAAATGATGGAGAATGACCGATAATTAGTGTTGACTCCGTTTTCGGGGTCGCTGAGACGAACAGTGACACTTCCGAAGGCGGTTAAATACAAATTCAGCTCGAATTAGTTCTAAGGGAGATTGTGACATGTAAAAATAATTGAAAATGACTGATATTAGTGTCGAATTCATAGTTTTGGGGTCCCTAAGTTTATTAGTGATACTTTTGCTGAACTTTATGTCCAAAATGAAACGTACTCTCCCCGAGCAAAGAACGGGCATTCTGCCAGTCTATATATATAAATGAAAGTCACTACATTTGTGACTTCGTACCTCTTAAACCGCCCGACCCATCTCGATGAAATTTTCAACATAGGTGATGTTCGGGCCTCGGATGATTTTTATCATTTCATTTTGATGGTGAAACTCAGGGGAGAGGGAGATGTATAAAAATAATCGAAAATGATCAATATTACTGCCGAATCCATAGTTTTCGGGGTCACTGAGATGAACAGTGACATTTCTGATGCCATTACAATCCTAATTCAACCCTTTATGTCTAAAATGAAACATATTCTCCCCGTGCTAGTGTCTGATATTGTGAAAGAAATCCCTGTTTACTAACAATGCATACAAGTCATTTCCAAATACTTACAAAATTCGACAAAAATTAAAATTCAATTTTCTTGACAAATCAATTCTTCCCAGTTATTAACTTTAACGTCCAGTTCCTTCCATTCGTAAACTATGGCTATACAACCAGAGGGGCCACGCGATTTTTTTAACGGGAAGTTTCATACACAATAAAAGAAATATTCCCAGAATAGTAGAGAAATTACGATGTACGTTCATAACGGTATTGATAAAGGGTTAAATTTTAATTAGCTTTTCCTTAGAAAAGGAAAATCTACAGGCATCCGATGTTTTATATCCGAAAAAAAAAAAAACTTTCCTCACAAGCTCATGATGACTAATACACATCTCGAGATGAAGCTTTACAGAAAATTGCATTCAGCTGAATCAAGTCAGCTCTATGATTCCACCATGGCCAGTAGAGATGATATACACATTCGCAACACTAAATATGCGGTAAGATCGAAAACCAAAAATAAAAAATGCAAAGGAAATGTCGAAAGATCTTCGAATATCTTGTTCCGTGGTTAGACCTTCCCTTCCATCAATCTTCCATTTTTTTTTCTTCGTTTCCCCCTTTCCTTTTCCTACGATCTCAGATGGCTAACCACCCTACATCCTTTACGGAGTCTCTCCCTATTCCTCAAGATTCTTCAGTTTCTCAGAAGGAACATTCCAATTTTTTTTTTTTTTTTTTTTTTTCGTTTCAAGCTGACAAGATCTTAAGCTTTTTTCCCCTCTCAACGAAGCCACCAGAGTTGCAGTTCTCAATGTCAAAAGTAAGTAAGTTCCTAAGACGGAAAAGAAGCGAAAAACAGAAGTAGTGCCTAACGAAAGGGTTTGGTAGCCAAACGATAATGAAAATCCAGCTTTGTTTAAAAAGTAAAACACAGTAATACCATATATAATTGTATCTTACTTTACAGGAGCAAACATTCTGAAGTATTCATTACGCTCCTCCTCACTATTTTAGTACGTAACACAAACATTACTAACAAATTATATCTTCTAAAATGAGTTATCATTTTATTCTTTCCAGGTCCCTTCTTAGGGCAAAAATCAGTTGGAGCAGTTATGACGCTATAATTGGGTATCACAATTCTGTGATGCAATGTACTGCAATGTTAGCCAAAAGTTCAACGACATACGTTGTTCTCATGTAAAAGTCGGGCGCTAATAACACTAATGCATACAGGTTGATAGTTTTTGTAAACTATGAGACGAACAATAACGAGTGAATACAGGACTCACATTAACGCAGTATCACATTATATTTACTCTATACTGAATGTTAATACTGATAATTAAATTGAGACACCTAACATAACAGACTTGCACTAGAAATGTGAGAGAGATGTAGGCTCGAATGATTAAATTTTTAATGATAATAATATATTTTTTTCTTAATTTTCGATTTAATCACAACTTTTCAAGGAGTTACTTTCAATTGATGTTAAAAATTATTCCTAACTGAAATGTATACTCCGCAAAATATTTTTGTGGTTAATTTCGAAAACTTCATGGGTGGTCCTACTACAGAAATGCAGGCATCTTTTATCGAAAATGGTTCCAACATACCTTGAAATCAGGCTCATGAACTCATGAATTTTGTGACGATAAAAGGTTATCGCAGATTATCATATGTGCGCTGTATTTGGTATGACACATATCGTATTCAAATATTTCAGACATTACAAAACCGCGCTCAGGAATTGTAACTATCATTTTTAAATAATTTCTGTAATTCCTGAATCTTTAGGATTCCAAGCTTTCGACTCTCCCCTGGAGTCTTGGTCACAGAGATTAATTCTTTCAGTTTTACGTCCCACGCTTATGCCGGCTAAGCTAAAGGAGACGGTGATGATGAGAAATGAATGAATTGGTTCAATGAAGTGGGAGGAAACAGAAGAACCCCGAGAAAACCCACGCATATGGTCCACCACAAAATCCACTTGGCGCGAGCTGGAATTGAACCAGGGACTCCATGCACCAGAAGTGAATGCTCTACTACTGAGTCATATTACTCATATACTGTATGGTGAGATGTACAGCGGGGGACACTTCTAAATGGTACAGTTATATGGAGATTTACGGCTAAGGTCCCATTTAGAAGTGTCCCCCGCTGTACATATGGTTTACTTTCATGCCACGTGTCATGGATGACACTGTGCTACGGTTCGTCTATGATTTTCTTGTCCTTCCTGAATCATTCATTTGTGTTATCATCTCTCTTTTTATCTTTAGGATACATCTAAAATGTTATTAACTTACATAATTAGTCGTAATTTTCGTTCATTTCATTCCGCTTTTTTTTAAAAAAAAAAAAAAACATTACAAGGATAGTATATGTCACACACGAACGTTGAAAATCATCGGATCTTGATCAAATCTGGCATGGTGGTAGACCTTATCAAGGTTAGAATGTATATGGAACACTATGGTATGCAGATCTTTGGTTCCTGAGATATGAGTCATCAAATTTGGAATTTGGACTTACGTAAATTTTCGAAAAATGCTACTTAAAACAAAAATTCCTGGAGCAAATCTATTATTACGCGTTAATTTAAGGCTCTACTACTGAGTCACCGCGGCCCTCATGATTGATATCGTATGTACTTGGTATTATACATTAATATTACTCGTATATTATATTTCTTGTAGAATTAACAAATACATATTAAAAAGTATATTAAAATGACAACTTCATTGATATTTTTCTCAATCTAGATTTTTTTTTAAAAAAATAATAAATTAATTTTCCCATGCCCCTTAAGTGTTATCCACTCAATTTTATATAACTTTCATAACTTAAGACAATTCTCATTGCATAGAAATAAAGAAAATATACCTTTTAAATTTTAATGTAATTGATTAAATTTGACATTAACGTTAATTTTAACCGTGAGTTATTTTCTGAAATCGATTTTTAAATTATGAATTATTTTTCGTTTATCTTAATTTTTAATCTCAATCCGCTAAAATTTTCATTATTTTTTTCTCAAGTATGATGAAATGCATAGAGTGATAAATGAAAAGACTCTGAAAAAAAAAACAGTCCAGTAAGATATGCAACGACAATATCAGCTTACATGTTATGGAAGTGGGTAAATAAATCTGATTACATTGGTTGGCACGGTATACGCCCTCAATGGTAGATTTCTCTTTCTGCGGCGATAAAATGTCGGGTTTACTAAGACCCGTGATGGCACAGGTAACAGTTTACCGGATAAAGTGAGTTACGATTTTTGTCCTGGTCAGCAGATCTGGGTCTCGCTTCTCATCGAGTGACTTACGATAAGCCCGGCGACGAGAGAACAACTAAATAATATCAGATATACGGCATTAGTGCAGAATTTTATAGTGAATTACTGATGCCCACTACTCAAATTACAATATTCACGTGTTCTATTTCCAGTATCCCATTAGTTTTTACTCAAGATACAATGTCTTGAATATTTCAAAATAGCAGAATGCCCGTTCTTCTCACGGGGAGAATAAGTTTCATTTTGGACATAAATGAGAGGATTTGGATTTAAACGGCATTGGAAGTGACATTGTCCGTCCCAGCGACCCCGAAAACTATGCATTCGACACTAATATCGGTCATTTTCGATCATTTTTAAATATCTGACCCCTGTCCTCTCCTACGTTCCACCGTCAAAGCGAAATGATAGAAACTATCCAAGGCTCGAACCTCATCTATGTTGAAAATCTGATCGAGATCGATCGAAATCGGTTTCCCAGTGAAACATAATACAATGGTTTTGAGCCTGATCACACGTCGCAAAGATTACAACAAAAAATATCAAGATACTGTTTGGATTCATCGGAATTACATCCTAAGTGACATTTTTTCGGTAGTTTTAGAGGACTGTCGGTAAACTTTGACATCGGGGAAACTTTGACATCCTCCATTGCAAAAATAAATAAATAAATAAAATAAAAATAATACGTAACTTTTATTTTATATAATTCTCACTCCCTATGTTCTGATAGTCCTTTAAGTTATCTTTCAATGCCTTAATATACACACATACGAGAGAGAAAATAGTCGATTTCGTAAGAAAGAAAGAAAAGTATCATGTTAGGTAAAATTACGTTAGCAGACTCAAAATTCTACGTGTGATTGTATGAAGTTTCCTGATTTCCAGGTTACTAGGACTGTTATGTAAGGTATCACAAAGTTGATGATTTGTTCCATCACTGCTTCAGACAAAAGATTGATTGAAGACTCGTACCACGTAACTCTAATGAAAAAAAAAAAAAAAAAAGTGTGAGAACAAGAAAGAGCATGTACCAAAAATACACAAACTGCAAACTAATCCATTTGCTTCCATTTACTAAGCGAAGCGTCTGCGTTATCCTCTAGCAGATTTCAACTACTAAAGGTAAATATAAAGTATTCACCACAATACGCATCGCTAGCAGCACAAGATCACAATGTAAAGATGATCTGTAAGAAACGCTTCAAAAGCTAAACGATCTTCTGGAAGACAAATGTAAGATGAAAATCAATAAGGAGCAAACGGAAGTTAAGATGTGTTGAAGAGGAAGAAACCATCTATTCGTATATAAAGGGTAAAGAACTGACCCATAGAGACCTTCTAAAATTTGTTTCAACTGACTAACGGGGAATTTGAATGTGACAATGATAGGATGTAGCCATATGTTCCTAAAATAATAATAATAATAGCAATAAAATAATAATAATAATAATAATAATAATAATAATAATAATAATAATAATAATTTGAAAGCTCATGAACACGCTTGGCCAAGTTTTAGAACATCCGTCATATTTATATATTGCGAAAACTAACTGAAATTGCTTTTAAAGAATTGAACTGCATGACTTCCTTAAGCCCTAGAACTATTTAACGTTTTGGCACTTTAAAAATGTTATATTCTTATTATGTTATAAAAAAAGTTATTCAATACTAGCATCAATTACCCGCTTCGCTGGGTTAAGACAAAAAAAAAAAAAAGTGATACGTTCCGTTAGTCAGTCATTTTACTATTACTAAAGCACTCTTTGATATCGATCATTTTCGATGATTTTTATATATCCCCTCCACACGTTGCGGGACACGGCATAGGAAGAAACTATGAATTCGACACTGGATATGGGTCACTTCGATCATTTTTAAAGGTTTCTCCCCTTCCCCACCTTTAAGTAACACAGTAAAAGTGATATGACAAAAAATATCTCAGGTTTAAACTTAATCTAGATTGTAAATTTGATCGAGATCGGTCCTGTGGTTCAAGAGTTATGTTTTATTAATTTTATAGATCTCTCTCCTTCCCTTCCCCTCCTCGAAGTTTTACCGTAAAAGTAATATGATAAAAGTCACAGCAGGTCCGAACTTCATTTCAGTTGAAAATTTGGTTAAGATCGGTCAGGTGGTTTAAGCGTGATGAAGTCACAAAGACAATTACTTTTATTTTTTTACATATATATCTCCCCCTTCTCCCTCCCCTACGTTGTACCGTAAAAGTGAAATGAGGATAACATCCCAAGCCCGAACTTTATCTATATTGAAAGTTTGATTGAGATAGGTCGGGTGGTTCGAGAGTTCTTAAGTTTTATTCAATTTCATATATTTCCCCTCCTCCCCTCCCCTCCCCTAGGTTCTACCGTCAAAGTGCAATGATATAAAACTTTCGAGGTTCGAACCTCATGTATGCTGAAAATTTGATTGAGATCGGTCGAGTGGTTCAATAGTTATTAACTCACGAACATAGTCACTTCTATTTTTATATATATACTAATTTTAGTATATCTCCCCCTCCATCCCTACGTTGCTCCGTCAAAGTGAAATGAAAAGAATATCCAAGGCACGAACCTCATCTATATTGAAAATTTGATCAAAATTGATCCTTTGGTTCGAGAGTTATTGAGTTTTATTTATTTTTTATAACTCCCCTCCTCCTCTTCCCCTAAGTTCTACCGTCAAAATATAGCTAAAAACACTCCCAGGCCAGAACCGCATCTACGTCAAAAATTTGATCGAGATCGGACGGGCGGTTCAAGAGATTAAGAGTCACAAACATAGTCACTTCTAATTTTACATATATAAATTTCATCTAACTGTATACGGTAATACCGAATTGATCGAGTGTTATTCAAAGTCACTTCTAGAACTGTTACTATTGGAAGAAGAAATGGAGTTCCCGGAAAGCGCTTGAAGGTAATTAAAACATAAAAGTACAGACAAATGAAAATGGAAATGAACTTCTATTAGTTGCCAAAATGATACGAGGACCACGCCATATATTCTGCAATACGGAGAAACTATAAGAGATAAAGCTATGCCTTTTTTCTCGTTACAGATGAGGCGTCGAGAAGATTGAAGAAGAAATAAGGAATTTCAGCAAGCGATCTCTAATTTTTGAATGAGTGTGACATTTTTGATTGAAAGTGTGGACATACTCGTTGTCAGTGGAGCTGTCACATGAAGCAATTCAAAACATCATTTACTTAACTTTCGCATTAACTCTAAGAGAGAAATACTGTCACGAGAGATGAAGGTAAGGTTTTGATGATGCTGCGCCAGTAATGCAACAGTGTTTTGATGGTACGAGGACTTTCAAAGAGGGCGGAAGTCGTTGCAAAAGGAACTCCCGTAAAGGGAAGACCTCCGTGTTCAGCAACGCAGGAATTATTGAGTATTGTGCAAGACATGATCTCCAAAGATTCAAGATGTACCTATGCAATGAGAGAGGTGTTAAGCATTGGACCCTCGTCAGTGCACACAATTTTACATCAATATCTGCAACTGAAAAGGGTTGTTTTTTGGTGGGTGCCTCATCAATTGTCAGACATACTTCAAAATTGGTGGTCAAAATTGCACCTGAAATCTTAAATATGTTAAACTGAGGTGGACTCCAGATTATTTCTAAAATAGTTATGGGTGATGCAACCTACATACCATTTTATGACTGCTCCACTCGCCACAAAACGCGTGTATGGACCATGAATATGGTCCGACACCAACAACTATGAAAAAGAGCGAGCAATTAAGTCATGTACAGTGTGTTCTTCTGTAGCACTGGTTTAGTCACAGCTATTCGATTAAAAGAACAGAAGACTGTCACAGCAAACTGGAAAAGAACACGCTACAAAGCAAACAGTGCAGTATCTCCAGACTAATCATGTCAACATATTTCAGCATTCTTCTTATCTTCCTGATTTAGCTGTGTGTGACTTCTAGCTGTTCTTTTAACTTGCAGAGATGCCATTTTCCCTCAGAAGACAAAATTGAAGTATTAATCATGGGCATTTTGAACAGCATTCCAAGACAAGAGTGGCGCCGGGCTTTTGACTTGTGGAAGCAGAAGTGAAATAAGTGTATTGGCGCTCGAGGGAATCACTCTGAGCCTATGTAACAAATGTTTCTTTACGAGAAGTATAGTAAAACGTTTGCAAAACTTTTGGAATGACCCTCGTATAAAAGTTGAAATGGTAAATAATAGAAAAATGTATGAATATAAATGTGAATAAGTCTAGTAATATGGATAGTAATATACGAATTGCGTGAGTAACACAAAGTAAAATATGTATATTATGAAATTAAATGATTTTCCTAAGTTTAATGTTTCATGGTTCAGCCTTTTTGGCTAACGGAGACGAATGATTCATGAAAATGAATGATTCTCAAAATATTTTTTTCGTGCTCTCTCACTGGGAAATAGTGGATACATGTTATTGCTATCTGTCTTCGTTAGTATGTTATTATTATTTATACAGTATAATAATAATAATAATAATAATAATAATAATAATAATAGCGTACTAACGAAGACAAATATCAATATAAGGTCTACATGCTATTTCTCATGTAAAATATTATTAGGCAATAAGCAACTCTGACTTGAAGAGAATCTAAGCTGGACATCTCCATAAATGGCGAAGTATCTTGATTCAACCTAGGTGCAAAATAAACATACATTCAGAAATTAGGTGACGATGGAAGTGTAAAAAAATAAAACAAAAAGAAAAAAGAAAAAATAATAATACAGCTGGTAGAAAATGAGGTAACATTTCTAAGGAAAGGATTCATTCAAGATGAAGACAGTAGACATGTCAGACAAGATAAGGGTCAAATGTAAAAACTTGTTTAATAACACATTCAAATATGGCAGAGCTTCGACGGGAATAGAACTTGGGATTCCTGCGTCGCAAATGCATATGCTAACTATATAGACACGAAGGAACCCTTCGAGAACTGTATCTCAACTCACAGATAGTGCTCACATGTGGTAAGATCTATGGTTTGCTTTCATGCTGTGTGTCACGGATGACAACCTGCTATGCGTCCTCTACGATTTTCCTGCCCTTTTTAAATCATTCATTTGCGTTATAATCCGTCTTTTTTATCTTCAGGACACATCCAAAATATGTAATGAACTTTATTTAATTAGTCTTAATTTTCGTCCTTCACTTTTTTCCTTTTTTTAAAAAATCAATCACGAAGATAGGTGTGTCACACACGATGGACGAAACCCATAGGATCTTTACCAAACCTGGCACGGTGGTAGACCTTTACAAGGTTAGTATGTATATGGAACACTATGCTATCAAGCTTTTGGTTCCCGTGATAAGGGCCATCAAATTTGGAATTTGATCCTAGTCAAAAAAAAAAAAAATGCTCTTTAGAACAAAAATACCTGGAGCAAACCTATTATTGCACGTTAATTTAAGGCATAATGAAGTAAATGAGAAGGTTGATTAGTTATGTCGTAAATGCAGTGTGTACCAATAACAAAGGTTCGTTTAATGTAATGTTATTAAAGGTTAATTTGAGGCATAAGAAAGTAAATTATGAGAATGTTGATTAATTATCGTAAATGCAGTGTGTACTGATAACAACGATCTGTGGAATATAAACCTGTTATTAAACGTTAATTTAAGGCGTAAGAAAGTAAACGTTGATAGGACTGATTAGTTATGTTAATGCAGTGTGTACTATCAATAAATATTAGCTTTTAAAAACTCAATTAACGACGATTGTTTTTTCGACAATAGGAAAATAATTGACTTTATCCTGCGTTATTTTCAAACATACAGGGTGGCCCAAAAGTAGGTATACACCTTTGCATTGGTCAAGTATAACATTCTATCTAATAGGTTTATTTGCTTCGGCTGTTCCGGGCTTAATGTATAAAGCAAAAGACATTAAGAACAAATAATAAAGAAACTAGGTCCACCGGTTTGATAACAATGCAATACAGTGAGCTGATCAGCACGGGATTGTATACCTACTTTTGGACCACCCTGTATATTCTACGATGTTAAATTTAACGAACAGTCTTACGCCAACTTCATGAACTCTTCGATAAATGAAGTTAAGAATGAACAAAAAAAAAAGTTTTCAGTAGAGACAACATATAACTAGGTTTGATAAGGTTCGTTGCAGAGCTGACTGGCTAAAATTTTACGATCAGTTAATCCTAAACGAAAACAAATAATGAGGAAAGAAAATAGGGAGATGGCGTATTTCGAATACTAATCATGTGCTGACAGAAAAAAAAAAATGCAGCTTTATTCTCCACTACGCAAATCAAAGAGAAAACCGGAAGACTAACAAGTTACATGGATAAAATCAATAATAACAAATAACACTACTAATCAATTAACCTGTCAAATGACCGAAAGGTAAACTAATCTTATCACAATTGGCAAATTGTAACAAGTAATTGAACGCGTCATTTGAAGAAGGAAAACATTCCAATTTTCGTTTAAATGTGGTTTTAAAGGCAATATGTACACATCCAAAAGACGCATCTATTGAAAAATTAACTTTACAATCACACAGTTTTGACAAGTACTCAACAGCATAACATAAATTTAAAAAAACAAAATATTCGTTTTTGCTTTTATGAGGCCAGCAAGAAGTTTTTATTATTATTATTTTCTCAAAATCAGCTAAACGGAAGGTTTTCCTTCATTAAATGGAACGTTCAACTATATTTACTTATGAAGTAGATAACTAACTTGTATGTAGTGGTTTCCTGCGCTACCTCAATTATCGCCAAAATGTGAGTCCATGAAATACAAAGCTCATCTCATCCGAAATCCAAAACATGAAATACACATGGGTCATGGGCTTTCTTTTCTGTGTCTAACTTCTCTGATACATTAAACTTAGGCCCCACGCATCAGAAGAAATGAGACAGATCTTTCACAAGAAGTACGAATTTACTATATGTAATTCAAAGCATTTAGAGAAACCGAACACAATTTCGTAAGACATTTTTACGACTGTATAGCAATGCCAAACAATAGCCTTCATTAGGAAGCCGGAAAGAAAGCATACATTATGCTTCATGAAATTTGGGTATTTTTTCAGACTGCACAACTATAGTGGTCTTACACAATGGTTATGTCCATCAGCCTGTCTATCGTCAGGAATCAAAGCAGAAACAATAAGAGGTATCAAGAAACAGTTTCTCGAAGTGAATTCAATGTCCTGAGAATCGATTATATCCCCTATCTTAATCCTCCGTTCATACCATAAATGAGGAATCAACGATTTCCAAGATTCAACATTGAGCTTCATAAAGGACAACCAGCGAGAAACTTATTGCAATGGATTCAGTATCGTTCCAAGAATGGGCCCCGTTTCCACTCTTAAATCTACTAAATCTGGAAGTGGTAAAGAAGTACTAGCACTTTGGTTTCAACATTGATCCCAATAAAGCGAAAACGGTATATATATATATATATATATATATATATATATATATATATATATATATATATATATATATATATATATATATATATATATATAGATAGATAGATAGATAGATAGAGAGAGAGAGAGAGAGAGAGAGAGAGAGAGGAACTGTACCAAAAGTGGGCCCCCATTTTGTTTTTCCATATATCTAAGAAAATATCGATCAGAAAAAAATGCTATTCAGGCTGAAAATAATATGATATGTAATTGCTTTGCTTGTTTCTTCCCATAACAATCAAGGAAAAAATAGGTTGAGAAAAAATGGATTTTCACATGGACTGCATTTTCGACATACGAAAAAACTGTTCCAAAACCGGGCCCCTTTAAATTTAGATAAATTACACAAAGCGAAAACCTGTATTACTTTAAATGAGTTACGTATTTAAGCTAAAAACAACATCCTAAACACTGCGGATTGAAATAAAATGAAATATGAATGTTTAAAAGACTTTATTAGAAGAAATTGAAACAAAATTCCGAAAAGTAAAGAACACACTAAAATTGAACTTAAAACTTAAATATTCCACATTCTAGTGGCCGCAATGCAACCTGAAAGTACTTTTCTTCACTCCAGCACAACCTTTCAAATAGATTAAACTTGTAAACTGAAAATGTCTAAACTTAAATATTCCACATTTTACTGGCGGAAATAGCAAATCAAATGTCTTTTTTTTTTAAAGCTCCAGAGCAATCTTTCAAATAGACTAAACTTAAAGACTGAAACTTTCAAAACTGAAATATTCAATATTCTACTGGTAAAAATAAGAAATCTAAACATCTCTCTTTCTCCAACCTGCTTATTTGGCATTTAAAAAAAGAATTCTCAAACTTCAGAACCTACACTTCCAAATTAAACGTGACAATTGAAATGTTTCACAAACTTAAGATTGCTACTGGCAAAAGTCACAAATATAAATGACTTTACCAGTCTCCTTACAATCTACATGGGCCCACTAAAAGCACATGACACAATGGACCCAGAGTTCAACTCTCGCATCAATCGAAAAATTTTCAGTGCAGAACATGCAGTTGGCATCGTCATCCGTGGACGGTGTTTTCCCGGTGGAACGTTTAATGTTGAGAATATTGTTGTTGCTTCATTATATCGGAGATTGAGCCACAATCACAATCGTCTTCCTTCGCTCTTCCTTTCAACTTCAGCGGTGTCTTTTCCTTTCCCGGATCTGGCTTAATACTACATGCTCTCGACCACGATATTGTGTTGTTAGTTTCGTCTTGGTTTTGGGCATTTTGGACCTTTTGAAAATTATAAATAAATTGCACGAGTCATGAGAATTTGGTATGAAACATATCTTTTACTTTTGCACAACATAGTAGGGGCTCGCTTTAGGATTGACAAGGGGGCCCACTTTATGACCATACATGTTTTTACTTTTGCTGCAAATAATTTGTCACTCGTACGTCTAAATTACTAGCTAATTACATAAAAGATACCTCTTACAATTAAGATTAAATAAATAAATAGTTGACTCACCTCTTTACTAACTATGGAAAACAATGCTTGCTCGTCGGAGCTTCAAAACTTTCCACTACATGAAAACTCGTTAGATGTTGATTGCAGAACAAAGGATTAACTGATCGACTCAGGAACTAGCGCTGTGTGCAACAGTAACGGTAAACTACAATTCAGCTTATTTCTAGCATTCTACGCCAATACCCGGAGCAGCAATTGAGGGGGCCCGCTTTATGGACCCGGGCCCGGGTTTGGTACAGTTCCTCTATATATGAGAGAGAGAGAGAGAGAGAAAGAAAGAAAGAGAGAAATGACTTTTCAATACGGATTCAGAGTGTGAAAAATAAGTTTCATTTCAATGTATATACCTTTATTCAAACCGTCGACCATTTCCGGTTTCAATGTTAATCCCAATAGAAAAAAATGACAACAGATAACGAGAAGCGGATTTAGTGTCGCAAGAATAGGCGTTTTCCACTATGATCTGTCTACTAAAAACCGTAAGTAATAGAAGAAACCTATCACAGTCCGTTTCAATATTGATTCCCATAGCGAGAAAGAGGTAATAGGAGGGGACAAACGATTTTCTGATATGATTTTAGCAACCCAAAAATATACTTCATCTCAGCTCTTATGCTTCTATTAAAGCCGAAAGTAGCAAAAACAAATACAGCTTCCGATTTTTCTTGATTCGTATATAGCAAGAACAGTACGAGATAGTGGAAAACTGTTTCTGATATCTTTAGTGTTTCAAGAACAAATTTCATTTCCGACCTTATCCCTAGAGACGAAAGAAAAAGGAAGGAAAAAGTGTTTTTGAGTAGAATGAAGGTTTTTTTTCGATAAGAAGCCAGATTTTTTGGGGGTGAAAACAGAAATTTTCGTTTGAGTTTCTTGTTTCAGTACCACCTTTGTTTCTCCTGTAGTGGATTCCACAATACAAAAAATATCTTTACAACATTCACTACTTGTGAATTCGATGTTCCAGCAGGGGCTCGTCTTGATTGGTTTTCAAATTGGCATCTTTTCAGATGCCAAGAAGAACAAGTTCTGTAACCCAACATATCCCTGGTGTCAGTTTGGTTGCCTAAGCATCTAATCCAGTGCCTCTAACCGTAAGTTATACATCTCAATACGTCTTTTACGGATTGCTTAAATTCAAACAACCAGGCAAGGAAAAGATAGCGAAATACACACAATATAATTTCGGTTGTGGTATAAAATATCGCTTGCACTTTGTTCTCCGTTGGGAAACAGTATTATGAGCTTCAGATATTCTACTGATACATAGAAGACTGTAAGTTCAATTTACACAAAGATACTAGCGCCAGTTCTGAGTATGATACTACATTAACGATAGTGAAACTTCATTATTCACTGAAATACTTCTTTCCTTGCTATTATATAGTGTCAAGTGTTTGAAATAGAAAAGTTCGGTATGCTTTATAACCGTCTCCCTTCCTAGAATTTTACCGATCTCAATAAATCTTAGATTAGATCCGCAAAATCTCCTTTATAAAACGTTTTTAGGTTCTAAACGTTGCTAAGTGAAGTTTTACTTTATGCATAAATTGTAAACTATAATGATGTTCCATGAAACTTAACTATTACACTTTCAGAACAGTTCTTAATAACACTATTAAAATATTCACTAAATCACATTTGTAATTGAAAATTACTATTTAACTCTCTAGAAGCAATTTGCTGAAAATAGAAAACCCACTGTGTCCACTGATTTGTCCTCTTTCTGTATCGAGAAACCGATTTTTCTTTGAATCTTGAATTTTTTGAGCTTTTTCCTTTAGTATCTTGAAATTTCTTTTGTCTTTTTTGTTTAGAATTTTGATTTTTTTGGTGCTATTTTCTTTAGAATTTTGAATTTATTGTGATTCTTTCTTTAGAAAGAATCGGGAAAAGAAAGGTAGAAGAAGAAACGTACTATTATTTCTTCACTAAAATCAAAATATTCAAAACAACCCGAAACTTCGCAGGAAAAAAAAGCTCTGGAAAACAATAGCTTTTTTTTCAGTTGGGAAATTTTACACTTTTTCGAAGATTCGATTTTAATGAAGAAATAATAGTAAATTCCACCTTTCTTTTCTCATTGTAACTCTCAAAAACATTTAATTACTGTATTCTGAAGAAAAAATATTAAGTTAAATAGTGAAGGATAATCGATCACTCGATAAGAAAGAAAAAAGGAAATAGGTCGGCACAATGAGTTAATTCGAACCAATTGTTTGTGGAACTATTACAGTAATATTCTACAATAGAAATGTGTTATGAAAATTAAAGAGTGTTAACAATCACTGTTCTGAAGAGGTAGTAGTTAAGACTTAGTAGACTAAAATTATAGTTTAGAATTTATGCATAAACTAAACTATAACTCCAGCTTTCTTTGAAGCTAAAGCCACATTTTATGTACGGTGCTACGCGGAGCAAGTGTATCTTTCTAACTGAAGTCGTAAAATTCGAATGACACATGGTTCCAAACGCCCTATTTTAAATATATTGACACGATACAAAGAAAAAGGATATATTCTGTAAATAATGAACCGCTGAAGTAACATCATACACACATGAGCCATTTACGCCTTTAATTTTGTCAAGTGAACTTTAAATTAGGTTCTAGTAAAATACCTAAAGAGCACAATAAAATGTTTTCCGAACGGAAAACGAGATATAATCCAAATTCTATACCAAAATGAAAATGGGTTTGCATCTGTTTCTTGGTTTATGATACTTTCCTTTGTCTACCAGTTAGAATTTAGGCAACCCGTACAACTCTCAGGAAAAGATTATAAATTTCAGAAACTTGATGTGGTTAGATAACCAACATGGTCCTCGTGATGTATGGGTTGCATAACGTCCACTTGATGGTTACTAATGAAATGTTAGTTCGAAAAGCAATAAACTTATATAGTCCTGAACTGAACATGGACTAATACTAACGAATGATGTAAAGGCATTTTTTTTAAAAATTGTAGAATTCACTAGGGGAAAAGAAAGATTACAACTGAATAAGAAAATCATAAGAAAAACAAGAAGCGAAAATTTTGGTTTTTGGAAAGAAAAAAAGTTTTGGAGCAAAAACTTTCAAACTAAAAAAGGCTCTTTTTTTCATCTCTAGTGACCAGTCCTCAACGTTGTTACCAATGCTTAAAGGTCTGGCATAAAAAACATTTCTCTTGATGACTTTTAAAGTCGTGCAAAACTTTGTGAGTATAGGTCTTAAAAAAACAAACAAAAAAAAACGCTTCACTCGCTCAGCTCAATAAAAAGCACAATATTACTAAACTGATTCCAAATATTACGAAGCATTTTAAAATTTTCACAACATAAATTAGGATGGTAAAGCTAATGTAGTTTATAATTCCACAAAAGAGAGACTTTCTTTACATAACCATTTACATAATAATCATGCAATATTATAATCGACTTGGAAGTTACAGATAGTTTCTCAGAATTTCCAGCATTTGTAACTTTTCGTTTCCGACTGGACTGCACTAGCTACGCATGTCAAGCAACAAAGGCGGCCCATTAAAAAAAATAAATCTTCTCCCATCACAGTCACTGCCTCAACCGCCACCCATAGCCTAAATCCTTGAAAGATAGGTTGCTGGAAAGACATATACGTATAAAGATGGTTTCTCGTTTCTGTTTCGTACAAAAACTAACATTTTTCTTGGAAATCTACACTGGTAAAAATTCAAGTACATGAGTAATTTTAAAACAAGGCAGTATCCGTATGTATTCCCAAAAATGTGATTACCCTTATTCATCCTTAATAATAATAATAATAATAATAATAATAATAATAATAATAATAATAATAATAATAATAATAATAATAATAATAATAATATAAATAAAAAAAGAAAGAAAAGTTTGAGAGAACTAAGGATACCTGTCTTATGTCTTCATTATACACAGTAAGTATCTCCGAATATTTAGTTCTATATTAATACGAGTACCAGCAATTTTGTGCGAGGTTAATACAAATCATTCGCAAGCAGTATAATTATGTTAAACAAGACGTGGTTCAATGAGAATTATATATGCTGCAAAAATGTATCCCAAAATAGTACTAGCAATGAGTGAAATGGAATAAAACAAATTACTTACGACAAATTAATTTAAATTAAGTGATTGAAACAATGATTTAATATTCTATGTGAAATAACTCATGTTGTACGGAGTAGGATTAGGAGTTAGATCTTTCGGCATCTACACATATGTTAGCCCGTCACACATATGAAGGATGACGTCCCTCGGCGATCACAGTGCCTGGGTAATTGAAGAGGAAGAAAGGAAGCTGCCTGGGACTAGTATATTAGGTATCATCCCAGCATTTGTCCGGCGTGAATGAGGAAATTCCAGGAAAAACCTCACTCAGGATGACTGGCTTGAAAAAGCTGTTACAGCTATTCGATTCAATGTCCCAACCGGGAATCGAACCCAGGACTTAATATTGTACGTTCCATTTACCTTCTTTCTAAAGAAGGACTTCAGTACCGCTTAGCATTAGTCTTGGTTGGACTGAAGTTTAGCATTCCTTTCAGCAGTGAGGCTATCACATATGTAGACCTACAACTTAACACGGGATCCGAACCACATAAGCTCCCACCATGAACTAAACCCTGGTCTGGCTGAACAAGCGTACGCTAGTAACGAGGGAGCTCCGTTTAGAATTAGTTTTACAGTTTCCTATAAAGTCTATGAATATTTTCACATGTAGTTTTGTGTTCGCAATACATATGTAGGGTGTTCGAAAACAACATCAAATAACTTCGGGGTATAAATCATGACACGAAAAATTACAGACCAACAGGGTATGCACAAATGACTCGTTTCGGAGTTATAGTACGCCAATATATATATATATATATATATATTCTATGTATCATAACTCGAAAATAAAATGTTGGATGAGAGTTCGGTAAAGGAACAGTAATTACTCTAGATTCCACTAATATATCAGTGGATAGGGAATGTGTACCAGTTTTAAGTTCCTGATCTATGTTTTTCGTTTCCAGAAGACCTCACGAATCATCATTTATATCTCACGGTTAATCCTATTGTCACCTCTGCTCCACATTCATTTCGTATATTCATCTAATCTATACAGTCGAAATAAGCACTGTGTTCCTTCATCCAATCTCCATGTGACATTTCATTCTCGAATTATGGCTCTTCACTTCACCGTCCCGACGTATTTTCGACGGGTTATAGCTCCGAAATGACGCATTTGCGCACCTATGTTCATTCATAATACTTTTCATATTTTCGTATGGTGATTAATTTCGTTAAGTTATAGTTGTTTTCGAACACTCTGCAGGGTAAAAGTGCGGGAAACGCTAGGAGACGCCGTGCCCTCACCTCCAAAAAAATCCCCAGTTCCTAAGAAATTACAATGGGCAAAGATAGGCAGGGGAACGGCGTGACATCATGCCGCCACCTAACGTCCCACTACCTTTTAGATCCAATTTTATCCCTGACACCCTGCATTCATACATACATATATACATATTCTTGTGAAAATCTTCTGGACATTTCTCTATTTTGACAACAGCAAAATCGGATCAATTTTACCTCCAGCAATTTAAAGTCAAATGGTAAAACCCATGTCTGGCCTTTAGCTTGTACGGTTGTCCTAGCTCCCATGTTTTCTGTTACTTGCAGAAGAATTTGTACAAATATTTGTATCAATGGTATCGTACTATTCTGTTTATTTGTTTCTTGTGCCAACAGGATTATAGATGTGCTCTTATTCTTACCAAAAGCATTATTGGCCAACACCCAAGCTGCTCAATGGCTTTTCTATCAACATGGTTTGTTTATTCGTCAGCTTGTCTTTCTTCCGTCTTCACACATCAATTCTCAGTACACTTTCTTCTTGGATTTCCTTTTGCCACCTGCCGTGTTTCAACAACAAAGTGCCAACATAAATATACAACCGAAAAGAACTAAGTATAAACAGCGACAAGACAATCTCGGTTGAGTTAATGGGCTAGTACAGAACACGCAAATTGCATGTAGGGAAACACCAATTACTTTTAAAACACCCATTTCAAGTGTCTGTTTTTTTAAATCAAGCTAAAGAAGACTGGACCTGCCTTAACTACTGACGACGTGCTTTAATGACACTGCTATAGGGATGACGATAGAGCTTAAATACTACAATATTCAGTATCATAAAGACACACGTACTTTACCAATCTCGTATATACAATTACTTAAGGATTAATGTTAGTGGCAATCACACAAACACCAGTTTCTTCCTTGGCTACTCTCGCTATATAGCAACTTATTAGGATCAAGTTAGTAGATCTTATTAAACTGGAATGTTAGTAAAACTGTCCGTCCGTCTGTTACTCTACTGACAACTCTTGAACGAAAGCGAATATTGAATTCTGTTTTCTGCAACAAATAGCTAAAGCGATTATTTCAGCCGAGTTCGTTAATGGAGTCAATCTGTTAGTTAACGCCTTCAGGGTAACGGTGATTTTAACGGCGGTTATTCATACCCCATACCTGGAAATATGAGGGTTTTTTTAGCGTAATAGGTATCTTTTTAGATAAAAAGTGATTTGAGGTAATTTTAAAGTTAAAAATGGTTTTAGAGCAATACACATTTTGGGTTAAACCTTAAATATCTTGATGAGGTTAAAACCTCACATAGTCGGGTATGAGCGGCGTACAAAGCATAGAGTACTGCTACAGGGTGTCCAATATACAATACAACCCGGAGTTTGGGATAGTAGAACTTCTGAATCTGAAGTAATACACAAATAATGGTTATACCAAAATGAAGCCTTATTCATGCATATATTTTTAAACTAGGAAGCAACGATTGAAGTACACTAGGAACCACACAGTGTTGCCAGATGTAACCGAAGGTGGAAATCAATTTTTTTGCGAAACATGTAAATTGACTCGTAACTCATACGTATGGATGTTCTGTCGTTAATTTTCAGTTTGTTTAATTCGGGGAGCTTGGAAAGTATGGAGCAGAAAAAAAGGTTTTTCGTTTCCACCGATAACTAATTGGATGAGGCCTCTGTAAGGGGGAACTAGAGAAATCGTAGTTTTCATAAATTAACACTCAACTATGATGATGTTTCAGTGTATCAAAAGGTGTGTTAAGGATCTGTCTACATTACACAATTCCTGAAAACAATGAAAACCAAACTGAAATTATCATGATAAAATTTTTACTTACATGCACCCGGCAACACCATCAATTCTTACATTATCTTTCATCTTCATTACTCATCCGTCTCCTTTAGCCTGGAGTTCTTAACCATGGGACGTAACAGTAGAAATTTCAAAGAAAGGAGAAAATATTTCCCCACAACAAAGACTGCACAGGAATTCAGCATTTAAGTTCCCAACTATGTCAAAATGCACGAACTTACATTAGGCCTGGAAAAGTATGTTTCTATGTTTCTCAGTGTAATAGAAAAAAAATCGCTCAGTATAATTGACTTAAAAAATAAACAAGAGTTGACGATGGGAGTTCATTTGAATATATCTCAGAGATGAAGCCATAAAACGTAATGTGAAACAAAGATGCTTGACACGTTGTAACAAGAAAGTGAATGCCTATAATTTTTAAGAAACCTGAGAGAATTCAACTCTAAACTAGCTTGCACGAAGTTGAATGCGTGTAAACACACGAACTCCTACTCAATTTCACCCTTCTTTTGCATCCCCCCTCTCTTCCTTTTAACCCCCTACACATGATGTCAGTCAGTCGGATATGTTCACAGCCTTTGAGATAGCGCAAATACACGTCTCTTTTGATCCTGTTTTACAGCCCGTTGCTTATTATAAGCGGAGTATATCAGTGGGTAATGTGACGTCAAAATCACTGAGAAAATGGAGCACAGTTTCACAGAAACGGCAGGAGGAATTTTATGGAATGCGTTTTTATATGCGGAAGGGAGTTACTCGCGAAAATCAAGACTGGCAGGCTACTTACAACAGTTGGAAAGCTTTGTTCTAGTGAGTTCATAGTCATCGTCAGCAACGTAAAATGGAGGAAAATAAAATCTAATATTAAACATAAAAAAATAGGAGTATCTAATTTGGCTAACAAATAATTATACAGTGAAATCTTCCTTAACGGACACTTCTATAATACGGACAGATTTTTTTGTTCCGGCAAAAATATATGTTCTCTTACAGAACAAAACCCTCCCTTATACGGACACTCTCAGATACGGACGTGGACAGTCCTTTTTTCCCCAAAACGTTTTAATAACCTCATAACGGGCAGGAATTATTCTCGGCTCTGCGATATATTACACTACAGTAGACAGAAAAGTCTTTTCCCCACAAATGAATCTACCATGAGCTTAGACCTGGTAAACCATCAAACAGAACAACGGCTTCAAGCTGAACTTGAAGTTCTTTTTTTCTGCTCGCAATAAACAGCTTTCTGGTGGAAATTCTAGAAAACCTTCAATAAGCAATAACACTCATGTAAGATCAGTCGTATGGCCAAGAATTCTATGCGAGAGAACTTCCCTTCCCTAACAAATTTAGTACTTTTTCCTCTGGACCTTGTATCTTTCCCGACAATTTCAACATTTTCAACGAGCAATGTTTCCTCTCTAACGTTTTTGGAAAAGCAACATTTTTCTTTTACTTATGATACTGGAACAAGTCTGGATTGGAGTTTTCCCGGCTTCTTTTTCACTTTCTCTAAGAGGATATTCTTTGTGATTGGGTCTAGGTCAATAAACATACACTCCCAATAATTTGCCTTTTTATCTATTCAGTCAACGAAGATAACGCGCCAGTACACAAACACACCCGTTTCTTCCGCAACCGTACTGAGGATTCTCGGAGGACATTTGCTAATAAGTTTTGTTACCCTTGTAGAGGAAAAAGCATCTCTTCTTCGCTAAACAGAAGAGTTTAGCCGGTTAGTTGGTTCCTAACATATATTTTGAGAAAGTTCTGAGAATTTGAAATCAATGTAAAACGCTTGCATATTTATGACATGTACGCATTATCTTTTGAAGTATACGAATATATTAAGACATCCTATAGCAATAGTATTTAACAGAAATGAATTTCTCCTTCATCCCTCCCAGTAATTCAAATACGTACTAAACAGAGTATTTTCATATTGAATTTTAAAATTGCATACAATTACCATTGTGAGAAATTAAATTTCTGTAACCTCTCTGTAACGAACACCTCTCAATAACGGGCAAAAGTTCATGTCTCATTGGTATCCGTTATTCAGAGGTTTCACTGTATTAGAATATCTATAAATAGATTATATTAGAATATCTATAAATACACAGAATTTCCAATTTTTAGATTTAAACTGTCTTCAACTTAAACGGTTACAGACACACACATTATGCAACTGAATGAGAATGTGATACGAAATAATTAGTGATCTTGCACTTGGATACTCCCGACATATTATTACCTCTTCCTGATGGATTCCAAAGAGAGAAATAAGAAAAGAAGCGAACAGTGATGTTTTGGATTGTTTCTTTTATACTGACATGAATTAACAATATTGGATGTATCTCTTTTCAGAAAACTGGGAAGTGTTTTGTGTAGAACATAATACATTACAGAGCAGAAACATACTCATTGGTGACTGCTCGCTCTCAAAACGTTAAGTACAAAGAAAAACAAAAAAATTACGAAAGAACTTACGAGGAAAAGTTAGCAGAGATTGGGGACAGAATAATATTCGATGTTGTTTTAAAAATATATCTTTAGTTGAGAAAATAATTTTATTAACAAAGAAAGAGGTAAATGTAGGTACGTAAAAGAGAAGACGACGACGGACGGGAAGAAATAAAAACAAGTGCATTTCGTTTCTCACCATGCAACTGCGGCAGACTTCCAAATTACAGGAATTCAATACTAATACCAGAAGTTAAAGATCTGTAACTGAGACTGCAATAGAGAAATAAATTCGAGATGAGGCCTGCTATACGAGGAGCAGTCAAAAAGTTGCCGCAATTCTGGTACAGTTCTTTATTAACTCAAGGTAAGTACACATTACTTAACCGCCTTCAAAACACCACCTTCGAAACACACACACTTATCCCATCACTCCTGCAATTGCTGGAAATACCGAAGAAAGTTCTTTTTCGGTATATTCAGAAGTTTAGCCGTTGCGTTGGTTTTGATCTCCTTTAGGCTGGCGAAGCGAGTAACTTTGAAGCAAATTTTTAGTTTGGGAAGAGCCAAACATCCGACAAATTGTTTTTAAGGCTATCAAAAGTCTTCGAACCAGATTTCTCCAATTCGTACATGAATTTGATGTTTGCATGCATGTTGCTCGAACTCGAACTGATCACCATACTCTCCTTCGTTCAGCCATACTGCTTGTAATGCATGTTATGGCATGTTCACACTTATCAAATTCATAATTAGGCAAAGTAAGGACTGTACTGTTCAAGATTCACTGTGATTGAGTGACTTTTTGATGGACCGTTGTATTATATATCATATGAGCTCACACCGGCAATCCAACCCATTTCCCCCATGCCAGAGGCGCGTACGCTATTCACATAGCTAGAAGGGAGCTCTCCGTTTTGGTAGAGACTAAGAATGGAGATGGAATATGTTCTTAGTATGCTAAATCGATTTCAGAAAACCGTTTTTCGTTCTCTCTTGTCGTTACGGACATAGCCATACTATAAAACTTCCCATAGCACAATCTGGAAGTGTACGAAAGTCTTATGCGGAAAGGAAAAGATTAGCAGAAAACTGTAGTCCATGAAATCCTCTTCATTCGCAGCAAATGATCTGCCAGTAGTGGAAATGATGGTGATGTTGATACTGGAAAAAATACTCGCTTTAATGTTAAAATTCTAAATTTGACGGGAACTGTTTGTAAAACCAGTGCTAGAAACATATATCACAACCAAAATATCCTCCACACTTCCAAAACATCGAAACGCAGTGAAACTCAATAATCAAATATTGAAACTGAAATCTCTAGTTTCACGTCTCTGGGTTATACCCTGTAAGCTAAAAGAGACGAATGATTAACGAAGTTGAGTTGATTTTAGTTTAGCGTCCCTCTCAGCAGCGAGGCTATATGAGACGTGGACCTACTGATTAACATGGAATCTGAACCACATGAGCTCCCGCCGGGAATTGAACCCGGGTCTCCCACGCCAAAGGCGCGTACGCAAACCGCTTAGCCAAGAGTGAGCTCAAGGATGATTAACGAAAGTGAATGATTATGAAAGAATTGGTGAATCGAGAATGCGCGGGAAAAAAAGACGAGAAAATCCACACGATGTTCTCCACTAGACACTCACATAGACTGGATCGAAAGGACCTTTCGCACTAGGGATGATCGCTGTACCACTGAGCCACTGAGAGTTCCAATAATATTGAATGTATTTTCATATTTGGCTAAATTAGAAAAAAATAATATATATGTTTCCCTTTCCACTAATATTCAGTCCATTTAACCGACTATTCTACGACGAAACGGTTAGTTTAATGCACATTACGTATATAACAGTAAAAGTAGTGAGACACCACGTAATTGGACAGATGTTCTGCTGGACCATATGAAGCAACAAGTGAACAGTGTACAGAAATGGAGATCGCTTCAAAGAATATGCCATGGAAACAGTTTTGGCTTCAGCATTAGATATACTGTATTTTTACCTGTGTGTAGTACAAGCTAGAGCAGACGCCAGCAACAAGTCGACAGAAACTCCAATTTCGTCGCTCGAGGACATTTAGAGACGAGTCAAAGATACTATTCCAGTTTCCGAATCAATTTTGTTTATCTCTTATCCAACTAGACTCTTGGTGATAAACTTGTTAAACATTCACGTATGGTCAGTAAGAATTTCAAAACAGTTTCCTTTTCACTATTTAACAACCAAATTAAACTCAACAATGCATTCATTCTGGAAGCCACAGATAACACTACTAGAATTTTATTTGTTTGTGTATGTATGTATCACTTGAAAACTGTAGAGTTTCTTGAACATTTCTCTGCGCAGTTTAGGATTCAAATAATAGTATGAACCATGAAGTAAGTTATTTTGTCATGTAAAACTATAGTAAATAAAAATACAAACTTCAGTAAACAAAGAAAAGAAATTATACGCTTCGCGAATCAGACAGAAATTCACATTACTGTCTCATTTACATCAAAAAGAGTGCTTACAAGACTGAGTTGTTTCCATAGAAACCATCACTGTGGTTTTACGCCACTAGCTTCAGCCTCCTCCCTCACGCTACATTAGAAAGGGGATAGAGGGGAGAGAGGCAAATGAAAAAAAAAAAAAAAAACTACTTCCGGCAAGATGCATTAAAGTCAAGCCAGCAATTCCGTTCCTCTTCTGCATATTCTGTATAAATGCAAAAAAAAAACACAAACACACACACACACACACACACACACACACACACACACACACACACACACACACACACACACACACCCCTGTTTGTCTACCCTACAAAAGGCGTATGCGAGCTGGGCCATAGGAAAACCGAGAATGCATTCATATCTACTTTAGTATTGAAGCTACTTTCCTGATACGTTTCCAAAAGTTGCGTCGGCAATAGAGCTACGTTCCCAGAGGCATCAGAATGCAATATCTCGTCCATGACTGGATGCGTACAAATGAGCACCCAAACCAACTGGGTATTTGCAAAACGAGTAACTGTAACAAACGAAGACACTAACAAACAAACAAAGATAATGTGTGTAAAATGTGTAAAATGTGAGTTCAGTGAGTAAACGTGAGCAGTGCGATTAGAGCAATTGCTTTAAACACTAGTTAACTTTGTAGCAAATGAAACACATGGATTAATGCTGTTGACTTTCTTGGGTCTTCCAGTTTCTTTCCACATTTCCTTTCCACCAATTATTTCATAATCATTCAGTCTCATTAATCACCCGTCTGTTATAAGCTATAAAGTATAATCAAGGGATATAAAACTAGAAATTTCATTTGATTTCAAATGAAAAGCTCATTGATTCAATCCCCGGAGAAGTTAGTTTGTGGTGGACAACATCGTTTCCATGGGTTTGGCGAGACTAAAGTAGGGTTATATTTGTTTGTTTGTTCGCTGAAAGTTAGTGTTTCTTTTCAGCACCGAGGCTGTAATAGACGAAGACTTATAGGTGAAGGTGGAATCAGAACCACAATAATAGTTCATATTTTATTAATGCTACCATGAGACTATGTGACCAAAGAAGGTCATGCTAGCTACAAAACCAGCGGGAGAACAATATTATATGCCTACAAGAAACACGAAACAAGATACATTCTTCATACCAGGTGGGAGACCCAGATTCAATTCCCGGCGGGAGCTCATGTGATTTGGATTCAATGTTAATGAGTAGGTCAAGTCTCATATAGCCTTGCTGCTGAAAGGAACGTTAAATTCAAAATCAACTCAATTATTCGTACCATCGAATTTAATATTTTTGTTATAACGTGGAAAATGAAGTACTAAACGACAAGAATACTGCAAAACAAGATAGAATATAAAACAATAAAAGGCAGTAAGTTTAAAATTGTCAAGGAAAGGATTTTAAAAGGTTAAGACATTATCATGTTACTTGCGTTAACACTTAGCAACAACACACAAATATACTATTATACTATTGAACTAATATACTATTAGTTCATATAGTATGACTAATATACTATTGAACGTCGTAATCTTGTATCACTTAAAATTTCTGTTTCTCTGAAATATTATAACATATTTGACTAATCCAATCAATTTATCTATTTTACTGTTTTAGCCGTAGTAACTATGAAACAAACCATAGCTTATACTAATATGCAATGTTGTCAATTTTAATGCGAATGGTTAGCAATAATCTGTGCCTTCACTTTTTTGATAACTTTTTCATCCGTTTGTCTTGACATACTTACAGTACTCTTACAGAATTTTTTCTACTTCGATCTCTCCATAAAATCCATACATTTGCTCCCAAAGGATTCAACTGTTAATTTAATGAGAGAATAGCGGGACGATTTGAATCCAAAATTAGTGACTAACAGAACTTGATCCGTGCCTTCTACGTGTGCACCATTCTTCTCTCGGTTTTCTGTCTTACCGGCATGCTTCAAACAATCACTGACCTTACCAGGTATTGCGGAACTCAAATGCTACACAATGCTTCATATAAGCATTATATAACTACCTATGAAATTTCGTAGTTGACTTTCCCAACTTCAGGGAACAAAACCTAACTGTAACATTCTATTCAATAATAATAATAATAATAATGATAATAATAATAATAATGATAATAATAATAATAATAATGATAATAATAATATTGTGTAGCTCTGTTACTGCTCGACCACTGACATTTGCGCTATGCACTTGATAGACATATACTTTCATTTGAGTTGATTTAGAGTTCAGCAGCGAGGATATATGAGACGGAACCTACTGCTTAACGTGGAATCCGAACCACATGTTCTCCTGCCGGGAATCGGACCCGGGTCTCCAACTCCAAAGGCGCGCGCAATAACCGCTTAGCCACGAAGAAACTCATAGACATATTTGCTTTCGGTGCAGTTTTCATTTCTCTTTTGCAAAAACTTCAATTCCGTATATTATTGTCGCACTGTACTTGTGTATACATAAATATATTAGCTCAGTCTCTTGAATAATTACAGGAGGAAAAGTACGGCAATGGTGGATCTTGTGGCATGTCAGGACTAATATTTTGCAACAATGGAAGCGAGTTCTATAGAAGGATAAATGTACAGAAAAAGAGGAGGTTGACAATTCTTTGAAGTATAGATAAAAAATTAAATTGGTGTTTTTGATATCCTAATTTAGACCAGTCGCAGAAACAGGCCATTCACGAGTTATTATACAAATATAAAAATATTTTATACACTCCGAACGGCATTGGATATTACAGGGGCTACAATCACAAAATGAGAATTCCTAAATCGGCAGTGTTCCAGAACAAATCTCCATGTTCCAATGCATGTTCGAGATCAGGCAGACAAATTCAAGAACTCATTAATACTAGAATTATACGACCCACAGTTGATAATAACTTCACCTCGACACAGAATATTTTCAAGAAACTAAATACGAACGCCTTTAGAATTTTTTTGAATTTACAGCAGCGTAAAACATACATATCTATGGGTGCCATGCCAAACTGAATATGTGTTAAACAGTTTGAAAGGCAAAAACACATAACGACCTTAGATCTCTCCTCGAGCTACCACCAAATCTTGCTCCATCCGAAAAGCCCCTGATACATGACCTTCGAGGTCAATCACACAAGAAAATCTTACAAAACTCTCATATGTGTGATGGGTCATAAAACTAGCACGCAAGTTCGCTTAATTGCAACTAGGATGATTTTACGTTGATTAACGAATAAGATCTTGTTGTCGATAACATCGTGCTAAGAGGCTACAGTTTTCAACAATAGCTATCGGAATTTTATTTTAAAAATTAAGAAATATTTGTGCTTCACTTAAGACAAATTTATTTTAGTCAGAGCTGAATGCTCTCGGATATTTAGTATCAGGCAATTCTATTAAAATCTCTCCAAGAAACCAAAAAACAGCATTCAAGATTCCACCAAAAGAGAATTTTGCAAAGTTTTACGGGCTTATGCTCCTACTTACTGGCACATAAGGATTTTGCCATGAAAATAGAATCTTTTTAACAAATATTTCCATAGCAATATTTGTATTTTTCAAATGATCTTATGGATTCTGTTCCTGGTGTTGGAGCTGTAAGGTTCCGTGCCTCAGGTGTAGGCAACTACCATAAAGCATGCTTCATTAACGAGCACGTGTTTCCTGTTGAAAACATAATCACCAACAGACGGTGGAAAGAGGATACAAGAAAGACGCGAAGTTGTTCCGATGGAAATCGAAGATGGTCAACCTTCTCCTCACGAACTTCCCCTTCAGAGGACAGCCATAAAAGAAGATCTCAAATGGACAGAAGAATAAATTCCAGTGCTTGTCGCTAATCTTCTTAAACTATTCCTGAGATCGTTTTGTGTTACGGAGATTTCCTCAAATCCAACTTCTGAAGCCGTAATAGGCAAAGAAGTATTTCTTTAACTACCTACCCTAGAGGCTGCAATAAACAAAGAGATACAACTACACTATCTCCTGAAACTACGATGAGTAAGAAAGATATCCTTTAAATCACCACCCTAGGCCGTTGTGGGATAGAAGATTTTATCTTTTAATCTTAAGCTACTTATCACCATCGATTTCGGTAGAGGCAAAAACATTACTTTCGTTGCAACCATAGCACTGATCTGAGAATAAGCTAGCAATTATTTATTTCAAACTAATTTACGGCTTTAAACTTGTTTCAGAGGCATATTGAAACGTGGGTCGCATGAACACTGCTCTCAATAGATTTGCGTGCACCGGAATATATTTACTTAACCCTCAGATATTTACAGACACAACTATCTGTCCAGAAACTTGATTCGTGTCGTAAGGTGATACACTAGACCTACCTGTGAACACCCACAATGCTCAACTTCGGTAGGGGTTGAGGAAAAGGGGGTACTTCTTGTTTATCGTCTGCAGGGAATCTATGTTCTCCACATATGCCCGAGAAATCAGAATCTTATCGTTCATCAACTAGTAAAGTGCTCTCCATTAGTGAACAGTTATAATCATTGCCGGTAAATCGCAAGAGGCATTTAGCGTCACGCACCACTGGGTAGATTTCGATACCATATGAGGCAAATTGAAAGAAAAAGTGACTTCAGCAAACGAAGTAGCAAAGTAACGTAAAAAGAAGCTAATGAACCACCACACGGACTACGAGAAAATATTAACAGGAAAGCATCACTGAATTCATAATTTGTGGTGAAACGTTCAATGAAGGCTGGGTGTAGTGTGAATTCTGCGATGGCTGGGTACATGAAACGGCACCTCAATTAAATCAACAGATATCATTTCACACGTTACCATTGTTAGCTTCGTGGGTAGGTTTTCTTATTGTTCCTTCTATGTGTAGAATATGATGTTTTTCAATTATCTTACGTGTTCGTTAGTGCTCGCCAATATTCCAAACATGTTAAATTCAGCGATCTGTGTTGTCATTTGTTTATTTCATTATTTTGGCATTTATGTCGATATCTTCAGTTTGTTAATAAAGTTCACATTCCATATTTCAGGGTTATTTCGTGGCAATTTTATATCTTTTTACCAAGAGGCACTTCAATGTGTTAAAATGTCTGGGGCTACCTCCTTTCCCATAAAAATGTAAACTAATACATGTTTATCTTGCCAGGTTTACTTTCAGAAAATGCTTAGCACTCTTGAGTTAGGTACTAATTTGTGCAAAACAAAAAGTTGGACACCAGTCAACTCCCGTCCTGAAATTGGAGGAGGCAGTGCTCCCTTACATCACTCTTCCGTCTTGTTACGCCACTACGAATTTTATGATTCCTGATGCAGGGACGACCATGTTTTCAAAGATTTTGTATCCATTTAACACAGGCTGCTAGTATAGGACAGATAATTAGGCCCAAATGAAGATCAATAATACAGTGAGAGCAGCTAGATTCATTTTTTCTACTCTTGGATAAAATTCACAAAACAAGGTTACTCCCCTTTCCAGCAATGCTACATGATTTGCTATATCTATGCGATGTGCATTGTTAAATCAGTGTACAAAAGCATTTTTTTTTTCGCTACAACTGAATGCCGCAACAGATCAACGAAAGGTACAAAAATCTACCAAGACAAACTACATAAAATCAATAGGTTTCGTTCTGAAACAATCACAGGGAAATATGGATGTTATCAATATGGTTGACCAGTATGTGGGAAACATTTTGAATATCAATGTTCAGCTAGGAGCGCACAATGTAGAAATTGTAACGAATATAATCATTTTGCACAATATTGTCCAAAAGGTATACAAATAGGTACATAAGAAGAATCAATGAGTTGCCTGATGAAGATATTCAGAAGGAAGACAAGATCTTCATCCTTACTGAATTACAGAAGAATTAGATGACAGAAGCAAATACGAATGTAGAAGATGAACGAAATTTTAGTTCAGTGGAGATTTTATGTTAAGCTCCATTCAGGTAGCCAATACAGAGAAGAAAATATGTTCACTAGTAATTAATCGAATTTAATTGGTAAAACGAAATTCAGAGGTTAAACACGAGAATCTTGAACCAGAAAATCGATAACAGAGGAATCAGGTCTGTAGACACACCGACAAACAGGTAGTAGAAATGGAATACCTTAGTATGAGTCAGGGAATACGTACAAGGTCAACAATAATAGAAGGAAAGAATACAAATAATAGAAGTTCAAAACAAATATGGTAAACAGGTGAGAACAGAAAATAAAGTTACGAAAGAAAGAAACAGAAGAAAACAATACAGAAATGTAGATAGTAAAATAATGAGAATATGTAAAAATAAAAGAGAAGGCGAAGATATAAAGGGATTAGTCAAGAAAAAAGATGTAGAGGATAAGTATAAAGAAATGATACAAAAAGATGATGGATGGAAGTCTGAAGAATTAAAGCAAACCGTTGAGACACAGGTGAAAAAGAGAGTCAGAGAGAAAAGGAATGCGTACAAGTTTACTTTTGGCGCACCACTAGAAACAATTGTTAAAACTTATAATTCTTTTACTAATTTCCTTCTTATTATCATCTAAAAGGTTTCCCTTGGCGACATGAAAATGTCTCACTTGGCATAGATAAAATACAGGGATGAATAATTAAATATTATAGTGCAAAAACTCAAACCAACCTGCCTTAGGTGGCCATTAAAACACGAATGCTATCCACTCAGGTCAGGGAAGAATAAAGCTGGTGGGTCCGTACGCTAGCGCGGGAGTGCGTCCGAAAGGAACAAGTCTGTCAGCAGTCGGGGATATGTGCGCAAGCCAAGATGAAAAGGAATGGGTTTTGTCAATGGTACGAATTTCAATAGCACTTGTAATTTTTTTCCAGTAACGTTGCACTTGAACATATAAAATACAGGTTTTTTACATTGTGCAAAAATATGCTGCCAGTGGAAAATAACATCTAATAGTGCCATCTTTTATATACACTCACTTATTATATCCGGCGTAAATCACTTGTGATCATTTTATACTAGAACACTACACTTGTAAACCTAAAATACAGAGTATTACTTCGTATTTCATTCTGTCGCCATTTGTTCCTTATAAACATGCCTATCCATACAAAGAATTGAATTTTACATGTAAATAGTTCAAAGTGTCGTGCGCCAAAGCTACACCTGCACATAAGAATGAGATACAGGTGAAGACGGGGGTTAAGAGGGAAAGAAGCTGCAAAAGGAGTGAAAAGGGAGAAATTTTTGTATGATGGTTATTAGTAGAGAAAAATACATTAATGAAGTGCCATCTGACAAAGTAGAAGAAGAGAAGAAAACAAAAAAAAAGTTCTGATATAAAACAGTTGAATATTTGTTGTTTGTAGTTGAAAGATAAAGTGTTGAATGTTTGTTGATTTCGGCTCCTATTGCCTATTATTTCGTGTGCTTGTGGGAACTCAAACGATGTTTTCGAATATCGTAGCTTTGGTATGTTAATAGTATTGAGTGAAGTTGGGAGAATTATCGCGAGGCTGCGCGGCTATATGATCAACGGTTTCTCAATCGTGCTGGGCAGTCAGGGAAAGCGTTTCGTCTTGCACTTGGTGTGCAGAGGACTGGGCATGCCCCTTCTCAACACAAAAGACGTCAGCAGATCAGGCGCCGTGTTTAGGATAAACGGTCTCCCGGCATCCTTGCTGCAGTCCATGTGGTTCCCCAAATCTCGAAAACACGATTCGCCAGGGATGCTGCGATAAGCAACATGATGGTTTGGAGGATTCTGCTCAACAACGTGCTCCATTTTGACCATGTTCATCTGAATCAGGAACTCCGAAAACAAGATTTACATATCCGTCTAGTTTTGTCAGTGGATGAGTGCCAGGAAACCCACGTTTCCACCGGGACATTCTGTGGACGGATGTAGCAACCTTCAAGAGTAATGGAGATGTCAGCATACACAACGCACACTACTGGTCCAGTTTGAATCCTTTTTTTTTTTTTTTTGAAGTGTCTACGTGCACTACGAACAGAGAAAAATGCCTGTGCCGGTGGACTTATAGTAGCAATTCAACTTCAAATAACAGACGTAGATCCCAAACCGCAGAATTTAACGATAAGTGTTTCCCGTTAAAGTTGTTTCTATTTCAATAATACTTCCAAAGAAATCGAAATTCATACCAATTTCCATTTGAAATTTTGGAGTTGACCACCGTGGATGTATCCCTGCTACGCCAATTGATATAGAAGCATCACCATTGATTCTTCACGTACGATTTGGTCATTCAGTTTTTTGTTGTTTGAAGTGTCTGCGTGTACTACGAACAGAGGAAAATGACTGAGATGGCAATTGGTCTGAAGTGGCAATTCAACAAATAACATAAGTAGATACGAAACCATAGAATATGACGAAAAGTGTTTCCCGTAAAAGTTGTTTCTTTATCAGTAATACTTTCAAAGAAGTCGAAATTGATACCAGTTTCCATTAAAAATTTTGGAGTTAATCCCTTTGATGCATTCCCGCTACGCCACTGGATATGGGAGTATCACCATTTTATTATTCAGATACGATTTAGTCATTCATTTTCTGTTTGAAGTGTCTCCGTGCACTATGAACAGAAAAATGAGTTTACCGGGTTGTCTGATAGTAGCAATACAACAAATAATAGACGTAGATCCGAAACCGTAGAATTTAACGAAAAGTGTTTCCCGTAAAAGTTAATTCTTTTTCAATATTACTTCTAAAAAATCGAAATTGATACCATTTTCCATTAAAAATTTTGGTGTTGACCCCCTTGGTGTATTCCCGCTACGCCACTGGATATGGAAGTATCACCATTTGATTCTTCATGTACCATTTGGTCATTCATTTTTTGTTTCCAGCGTCTACGTGCACTAGAAGCTGAGAAAAATGTCTAAGACTGGTGGTCTGATACACCCTCTTCCCCTCCCTACATTGGACCGTCAAACTAAAATGATAAAAGTCATCCCAGGTCCGAACTTCATCCATGTTGAAAATTTGAATGAGATCGGTTTGGTGATTCCAAAGTTATGAGGTTTTACTAGTATATACCCGCTTCGCTGGGTGAAATGAAAATTTAAATGCACAATTCCGTGTCTCATGTGTTCTGTACCCGTGAAATATGCTGTTTTCGTTTTTAATGGAATCGAATTAAACGGCATCGGAAAGATTATTGATCACCTCGGCGATCCCGAATACCACGTATTCGACGCTAATATTAATCATTTTCAATCATTTCATTATCTCCCAAGCTACTGGGCTGAGTTTGGTTTCAAACGGGATCGGAAGTGTCATTGTTCATCTCAGCGACCCTAAAAACTACTGATCAGACACTAGTGTCGGATAATTTTGAACATTATATATATATATATATATATATATATATATATATATATATATATATATATATATATATATATATATATATATATATATCCCCCTCCCCCTTGTTGCGGCCTATGTCATCGGAAGTATCACTGTCCATCTGAACGACCCCAAAAATGTGGATTGAGCACTAATATCTGTCATTTTCGACCATTTTTAAACGTTTTACTCCCCCTCAACCAAGTTGAAGGTTTGAATCTGAATTTAAACGGGATCGAAAGTATCACTGCTCATCTAAGCGACCCAGAAAACTATAAATTCTACTGATAGTGGACGTATTCGACCATTTTTAATATATCTCTTTCTCCCCCTTCTTCAACTTGTGGAGCTGATTTTGGATTTAAACCGGACCGGAAATGTCTCTGTTCATCATAATGATCCCGAAAACT
Organism: Thermobia domestica; assembly: GCF_964235325.1. Taxonomy (NCBI): domain Eukaryota; kingdom Metazoa; phylum Arthropoda; class Insecta; order Zygentoma; family Lepismatidae; genus Thermobia; species Thermobia domestica. The sequence continues at coordinate 233,495,490 of NC_137456.1, forward strand.
ATGGATTAGACACTAATATTGGTCATTTTCAATCATTATTATATACAACTCCTCCTCCCCTCAGACGTGCTGCGGCACACGGCGTCAAAATTGTCACTGTTAATCTCAGCAAATCCTAAAACTATGGATTCGACACTAATATTAGCCATTTCCGATCATTCTTAATGTTTATTCCCCTCCCCTACGTTGCAACTTCCCCCTCCTCAACTATCAGGGCTGAACTTGGATTGTTACAGCATCAGAAGTGTCACTGTTTCTCTCATCTATCCCGAAAACTATGGATTCAACACTAATATTGGTCATTTTGATCATTTTTAAATTTCTCCTCCTTCCCCCTCCCCTACGTTGCATCGTCAAAGTGAGTATCCTTAATCCCTGCCCGAAAACTCATGTATGTTGAAAATTTGATTGAGATCGGTCGGATGGTTCAAGAATGATAAAGTCACAAAGGCAGTCATTTTTATTTTTTACATATATCTTCCCCTCCCTCTCCCCTATGGTGGCTCGTCATAGTGAAACGATAAAAAACACCCAAGGTCTGACCCTGATACATGTTGAAGATTTGATCGAGATTGGTTGGGTGGTTCAAAAGTTATTAGTTTTATTAGTTTTTATTCATACGTTCCCCTCCTTTCCCTCCTCCCTAGGATCTACCGTTAGAGTGAAATTACAAAAATGTTTCCACATCCGAACCTTATGCATGTTGAAAATTTGATTTAGATTGGTCGGGTGGTTCAAGAGTGATGAAGTCACAAAGACAGTCATTTTTATTTTTTTTACATATATCTCCCCCTTCCCCTCCTCTATACTTGCTCGTCATAGTGAAACGATAAAAAGCACCCAAGGCCCGACCCTCATACATGTTGAAAATTTGATGGAGATTGGTTGGGTGGTTCAAAAGTTATTAGTTTCTATTCATGTCCCCCTCCCAACCTCCTTCCCTAGGATCTACCGTTAAAGTGAAATTACAAAAATGTTTCCACATCCGAACCTTATGCATGTTGAAAATTTGATTGAGATTGGTCGGGTGATTCAAGAGTGATGAAGTCACAAAGACAGTCATTTTTTTACATATATCTCCCCCTCCCCCTTCTCTATACTGGCTCGTCATAGTGAAACGATAAAAAGCACCCAAGGCCCGACCCTCATACATGTTGAAAATTTGATCGAGATTGGTTGTGTGGTTCAAAAGTTATTAGTTTTATTAATTTTTATTCATGTCACCCTCCCCACCCCCTTCCCTAGAATCTACCGTTAAAGTGAAATTACAAAAATATTTCCAGATCCGAATCTCATGTATGTTGAAACTCTGAATGAGATCGGTCGGATAGTTCAAGATTTATTAAGTTACAAAAATAGTCACTTTCAGTCTTATATAAATTGATTTTTATATACCTCCCCCTGCTCCTCCCATACGTTGCTCAGTCTATTTAAAATTATAGAAAAAATCCCAGGTCTAAACCTAATCTATGTTGAAAATTTGATCAAGATCGGTTGAGTGGTTCGGGAGTTATTAAGTTTTATTTATTTTTATACCCATTCCCCCTCCCCCCTCACTTTTACCATCCAAGTGAATAGCCTAAAACCAGCCCGGCCTTGAACCTCATCCATGTTACAAATTTGATCGAGATCGATCAAGCGGTTCAGCAGATTTAAAGTCATAAACATAGTGATTTTCAATTTTATATATATAGATATATTTTTATATACACACGTCTCCCTCCCCTCTCCCTCTCCTCAGCTCTCCTCAGCTCCCCTCTCCCTCTCATTTTAGGCATAGGGTTATTTTTACGTAATATTCATATCCGAGTTCTTACTGTGAAAAATTCCTTGCTATAGTTGCTATTTTTCTTTAACGTTTCAACAAATACTTGATTGGCAACAATGGTGAACGCAGCCGTTGGGAGTTTGAATTGCTCTAGTTCCTGCTTGGAATACACACGTAGATGGCACTGCGTCGGAATACACACCGATCGAGAAACGAAATTTTTCAGTCTGAGCACACACTTTACACACACAAACCGTCTGTATCCGTATAAACGAGCGGAGGCAAAAGAACTCGCGGGGGGCCCCTATAAAGGTCCTGCACGCGTTAAAAGTAAAAAACTTTTCGAGCAACCACTAAAAAATGCTCGCTTTGCAAAAATTGCTCAGAGTGCTGCTCTGTAGCCGATCGACCTACAAAGATTGGCGGGTTCACCAACGCACACACACACACACACACACACACACACACACACACACACACACACACACACACACACACACACACACACACAGAGAGAGAGAGAGAGAGAGAGAGTTCCCTGAAGATATCAAAACGTCAAGGCATCTGAACTCCACATTACTAAATAAGATTATTACAGTCAATAACGATGCGACTTCCGCCTAGTACAACCAATTACGAGCATCACTCACTTCGGTTCTCCACAAATAGGTTTAAATATTACATAATACTCCACTCTAGAAAAATGTTCGTATACACTAGTAAACAGAGCTTTATCAGTATTAAAATCAAGATTCTCATTCTACTTTTAGTTCTGACCAATTATGTATATTCAAGTACCAGTGTGCTTAAATCGAAAGCTTTTCTTTCTAACTGCTGCTCTGAGGTTTACAAGACTTTTGAATGATGTAACCAGGTCCATAACTAGCCAGATGGACAAGGGGCTCAGTTGTCTGTTGGTATGTACGAGGTCTAACCAAAAATATGTGCCGTTTTCTTCTAACTTCCAGGGAACTAACCTGTGCTTACGTGTTTCTGAACAAACTCTCTCCTTATTAATACAATTCCCATCGTCCGCCCGTTTGGGTAGCATAGTCGTCTTTGGAGGAATGTTTCAGATTGAAAAATAGTGCTCCCCAGGGATGATCTATTGACAAAATGGTGTTCATGAAGAAAATTCTTGAGGTTTGGGAACAATTAGAAGTCACTCAGAGCTATGTCTGATGAGCAGAGTGGGTGTGGCAGAAATTCAATACTGCGGTCAGCCAAGAATGAGGTCACAACATTAGCATGGTATGGCGGTCCTTGTTCATGTAGAGGAGAAAATTGCCATTTGTGGTCGTTTCTCAGTCAATTTTGACAAACATTCTGTATCCAAAAGTGTACGAGAATACTCGCCCATAATTGTATGATCTTTCGTACACGGTGGGAGAATATCACTCCCGGGAATACCAGAAGATCGCGTACAACACTTTCTCATTGAATGCCACCTGACGAATTTTTTAAGGCGGTGAATCTGCCTTCCGTGTGTCTCCACTGCATCGACTGCCTTTTTGTTTCTGGGTTGAATCTGTGATTGATCTATTGTCAAAGTACTTTCCAAGAAATTGCGTCCCTCTCATCTGACACGTGTCAAATTTTCAACTCTTGATCGAATCCTTATATATTTTTGATCATCATTAAAGATTCGTGAAACCCAGTGAAAAGAAATTTTCCTTAGGCCTAGTTCGTTTGTAATAATTCGTTCAACTGTTCCCATTGTTAGCCCCATTGTATTCCAAGTCTCCTGCATGGTGATACCCGTCAGAAGAGATGCGTCTTTCATGAGGAAATTTTCAACACGAAGAACGTTAGCGTCAGTTGATGCTGTTTTTGGACGTTCAGAGCTCTGCTCATTTTTCACATTCGTTAGCCCTGCATTGATCTCACGCACCCACTTACTAAAGTGTTTTCTGCAAGAGCACTATCACCACACACACTCTCCAACTGGCAATGAATATCAGAGGAAACGTCCAGTTACAGTGAGGAATTTAACAATTACCCGTTGCTCTACATCTGAAAATTCCATGATCCCGGGCAGTATTAGAAACACGTCTTGCTCGTTCAGGCACTGTGACTCAACTGCTGCCAACTTGCACTTCTTAGAGACGTAGGATGGAGGTCTCCGAAACTGCAATTGCTTTCATGAAATTACCAAAAAATAATGTGGACTTTCGAACGAAATGGTATGTATTTCGTATACTTTTGTGTGTATCTCATATGTATGAACGTATGGTGAAATCAAGGCAGTCCCCCCCCCCAAAAAAAAAATAATCTCGGCTAACTCCTGTCTTATGGTTCTCGCTATGAGTCTGGATTTAACTCGAATGTTAACACTTCATAATGCAACGGCTTCCTTCTACTATACAGAATTTATAAACTATAAATCATAAAATAGGAGGGAAATATTTACTCGTACTTCATTACTTAAGTACGATAATTATATTTTAAAGGCGGCATTATTTCACACAAATATATACGAGGTTGTATCAAAACTCTCGAGAC